>NC_056452.1:29736446-29853946 GCF_018296145.1 Oncorhynchus tshawytscha | reverse complement strand
GAGTTCAGTTTTAAAGCATGTTGGACTTACAATGGAGTTCAGTTTTAAAGCATGTTGGACTTACAATGGAGTTCAGTTTTAAAGCATGTTGGACTTACAATGGAGTTCAGTTTTAAAGCATGTTGGACTTAAAATGGAGTTCAGTTTTAAAGCATGTTGGACTTACAATGGAGTTCAGTTTTAAAGCATGTTGGACTTAAAATGGAGTTCAGTTTTAAAGCATGTTGGACTTAAAATGGAGTTCAGTTTTAAAGCATGTTGGACTTAAAATGGAGTTCAGTTTTAAAGCATGTTGGACTTAAAATGGAGTTCAGTTTTAAAGCATGTTGGACTTAAAATGGAGTTCAGTTTTAAAGCATGTTGGACTTAAAACAGACCTTACTTTTGTTTGATTTGTCTGTTATGACAAAATAATACAATGACATGTGTTTTATTAAAGCACACTGGGTTTTTCATTTCCATTTCATAGAGACAATAAACATCATAGCATTCTCTTCTCCCCTCCTCTCTCCTCTTCTCCTCCTCTCTCCTCTTCTCCCCTCCTCTCTCCTCTTCTCTTCTCCCCTCTTCTCTTCTCCTCCTCTCTCCTCTTCTCCTCCTCTCTCTCTCTTCTCTTCTCCTCCTCTCTCCTCTTATCCTCTTCTCTTCTCTCCTCCTCTCTTCTCTTCTCCTCCTCTCTCCTCTTATCTTCTCCCCTCCTCCTCTCTCCTCTTCTCCTCCTCTCTCCTCTTCTCTTCTCTCTCCTCTTCTCCCCTCCTCTCTTCTCTTCTCCTCCTCTCCCTCCTTCTCTTCTCCCCTCCTCTCTTCTCTTCTCCTCTCTCCTCTTCTCCTCCTCTCTTCTCTTCTCTCTGCTCATCTCTTCTCCCCTCCTCTCTTCTCTTCTCCTCCTCCTCCCCTCTTCTCCTCCTCTCTCCTCTTCTCTTTCTCTTTCCCCTCCTCTCTTCAGAAAAACCTCCTCTCTCTCTCTTCTCCTCCTCTTCCTCTCTCCTCCTCTTCTCTCCTCTTCTCTTCTCTCTTCTCCCCTCCTCTCTTCTCCTCCTCCTCTTCTCTCCTCTGCTCTTTATTCCTCCTCTTTCCTTTCTCCTCTTCTCTTCTCTCTGCTCATCTCTTCTCCCTCCTCTCCTCTCCTCCTCTTCTCTCCTCTGCTCTTTATTCCTCCTCTTCTCCTCCTCTCTCCTCTTCTCTTCTCTCTGCTCATCTCTTCTCCCCCTCCTCTGCTCTCTTCTCCTCCTCCCCTCTCCTCCTCCCCACTCCTATGCTCATCTCTTTTCCTCCCCTTCCTCTCCTCCTCTTGTTCTCCTCCCTTTCCTCCCCTCCTCCCCTTTCCTCTTATCCTCCCTCTCCTCTCCTTCCCCTCTCCACCTTCTTTCCTCCTCTCCTCTTCTCTCATCCACTCCTCACCCTCTCCCCCCCCCTCCACTCGGGTGTTAACGTGTCAGCTAGCTGCTTTTTAAAACACATCAGCTCAACAAAGGGTTGTGTTTTTATTTACACAGACAAACACAGAAAAACATTGTTCTATTTAAAGTGGATCAGAGTTCCCCAGTGTGGTCAGTCACTTCAATCACTGGAGCAACAAACTGTCAACAGAGAATTGACTGGAAACATCTGCCTCTTTACTCTTTATGTAATTCTTTCTTTGCTTTGTCACTCCATCCATCAGCCACTCTGGCTCGTAGGACGACAACCATGGGTTGATCAGATGCTGTGGATATGCAGTTAAACGTTTGTTAGTATTGTGAGTTGTTGTTGTACAACTCCTGTTGTGGTGTAGTCAGGTGTGATATAACAGACTAGATCACCTGTAGTCAGGTGTGATATAACAGACTAGATCACCTGTAGTGGTGTAGTCAGGTGTGTAACAGACTAGATCACCTATAGTCAGGTGTGATACTAGATCACCTGTAGTGGTGTGATATAACAGACTAGATCACCTGTAGTCAGGTGTGATATAACAGACTAGATCACCTGTAGTCAGGTGTGATATAACAGACAAGATCACCTGTAGTGGTGTGATATAACAGACTAGATCACCTGTAGTCAGGTGTGATATAACAGACTAGATCACCTGTAGTGGTGTGATATAACAGACTAGATCACCTGTAGTGGTGTGATATAACAGACTAGATCACCTGTAGTCAGGTGTGATATAACAGACTAGATCACCTGTAGTCAGGTGTGATATAACAGACAAGATCACCTGTAGTGGTGTGATATAACAGACTAGATCACCTGTAGTGGTGTAGTCAGGTGTGATATAACAGACTAGATCACCTGTAGTCAGGTGTGATATAACAGACTAGATCACCTGTAGTCAGGTGTGATATAACAGACTAGATCACCTGTAGTGGTGTGATATAACAGACTAGATCACCTGTAGTCAGGTGTGATATAACAGACAAGATCACCTGTAGTGGTGTGATACAACAGACTAGATCACCTGTAGTGGTGTGATATAACAGACTAGATCACCTGTAGTCAGGTGTGATATAACAGACTAGATCACCTGTAGTGATGTGATATTACAGACTAGATCACCTGTAGTGGTGTGATATAACAGACTAGATCACCTGTAGTGGTGTGATATAACAGACTAGATCACCTGTAGTGGTGTGATATAACAGACTAGATCACCTGTAGTGGTGTGATATAACAGACTAGATCACCTGTAGTGGTGTGATGTAACAGACTAGATCACCTGTAGTCAGGTGTGTTGTAACAAACTAGATCACCTGTAGTCAGGTGTGATGTAACAGACTTGATCACCTGTAGTCAGGTTTGTTATAACAGACTAGATCACCTGTAGTGGTGTGATATAACAGACTAGATCACCTGTAGTGGTGTGATATAAGAGACTAGATCACCTGTAGTCAGGTGTGATATAACAGACTAGATCACCTGTAGTGGTGTGATGTAACAGACTAGATCACCTGTAGTCAGGTGTGTTATAACAGACTAGATCACCTGTAGTCAGGTGTGTTATAACAGACTAGATCACCTGTAGTGGTGTGATATAACAGCCTAGATCACCTGTAGTCAGGTGTGATATAACAGACTAGATCACCTGTAGTGGTGTGATATAACAGACTAGATCACCTGTAGTCAGGTGTGATATAACAGACTAGATCACCTGTAGTCAGGTGTGATATAACAGACTAGATCACCTGTAGTGGTGTAGTCAGGTGTGATATAACAGACTAGATCACCTGTAGTGGTGTAGTCAGGTGTGATACAACAGACTAGATCACCTGTAGTGGTGTAGTTAGGTGTGATATAACAGACTAGATCACCTGTAGTGGTGTGATATAACAGACTAGATCACCTGTAGTGGTGTGATATAACAGACTAGATCACCTGTAGTGGTGTGATGTAACAGACTAGATCACCTGTAGTGGTGTGATATAACGGACTAGATCACCTGTAGTCAGGTGTGATATAACAGACTAGATCACCTGTAGTCAGGTGTGATATAACAGACTAGATCACCTGTAGTCAGGTGTGATATAACAGACTAGATCACCTGTACTCAGGTGTGATATAACAGACTAGATCACCTGTAGTCAGGTGTGATATAACAGACTAGATCACCTGTAGTCAGGTGTGATATAACAGACTAGATCACCTGTAGTCAGGTGTGATATAACAGACTAGATCACCTGTAGTCAGGTGTGATATAACAGACTAGATCACCTGTAGTCAGGTGTGATATAACAGACTAGATCACCTGTAGTCAGGTGTGATATAACAGACTAGATCACCTGTAGTCAGGTGTGATATAACAGACTAGATCACCTGTAGTCAGGTGTGATATAACAGACTAGATCACCTGTAGTCAGGTGTGATATAACAGACTAGATCACCTGTAGTCAGGTGTGATATAACAGACTAGATCACCTGTAGTCAGGTGTGATATAACAGACTAGATCACCTGTAGTCAGGTGTGATATAACAGACTAGATCACCTGTAGTGGTGTGATATAACAGACTAGATCACCTGTAGTCAGGTGTGTTATAACAGACTAGATCACCTGTAGTGGTGTAGTCAGGTGTGATATAACAGACTATATCACCTGTAGTGGTGTGATATAACAGACTAGATCACCTGTAGTCAGGTGTGATATAACAGACTAGATCACCTGTAGTCAGGTGTGATATAACAGACTAGATCACCTGTAGTCAGGTGTGATATAACAGACTAGATCACCTGTAGTGGTGTGATATAACAGACTAGATCACCTGTAGTCAGGTGTGTTATAACAGACTATATCACCTGTAGTGGTGTAGTCAGGTGTGATATAACAATCCTAATTCGTTGAATAGGATCCTGGTGAAACGTAGTGCACTATGTAGGGAATGGAGTGCCATTTGGGACTGAGCATGTCCTCAGATGACCTATGTGAGCTGGGGGGGGTCCTGTTCATTATGCACTAAACGGAAGAAAACTAATTGAAACCCCCGGAAGGGACTACCATGACTTGTCCAATAAGAAAAACTCGTTTGAGTTTTCTGTTACAAAATATGTTTAAACCTTTTCTTTTGCGTGCCCTAATGAAGAGGGCCTAGTGTTCAATCTACTTCAGTTTAGTGGATCTTCTTACCAGCCACAGGGACACATGTGGCAGACCCAGCCTAAAAAAAAAGAATCACTCACACCCTGTGGTTGGATAATCACCCTCTGTGTTTGGTTTACTAAGCTCTTTGTTCCTCTTCCTTTCTGTAAATGTTCATCTGGGTTTTGAATGAAACACAAATGAACGTCTCAGCTGTGTCCCATCTGATAGTGCTTTTGACTAGATGATCATGTTCAGGCTTTTCAACTCATTTACTGTTTCAACTAGGAGGAAATATTTTAAGTTATTCCATGTTTGAGCACATCAAAAAAGTCTAATTCAGTCATGGGTCTTCTCCCACCCTTTCAGCATTTAAATCTTCTTGAACCCTGTCTAAAGATGAAGGGCAGCTATAGAAAGCAGTCAGAGGGTATAGCATAGGTAATAGGCTAGTGTTTCCATATGTGTTCTGGCCTGTGTTCGTTAGGCACCAACCAGATGAAAACAGACTGAAAGAGGTAGGGACGATCTGGACTTAATAAGAGAAGCTCTTATCTAATAAGAAAAGTTCTTATTTGTTTTTTTTCTTCTTCAAACATTAAAAAAAAATCTGTGCCCTAATGACAGGACCCTGGCCTGTACTGACTCTGACTCTGCCAGGGTTGTCCCACAGTGGTGACAGATTACCTTAGGGTGTTACTGACTGGGAGGGAGGGAACACTGCCTGCCTGGCCTGCTGTAGTTATTAGCACAAGGAGAGACGTTCTCCTTTGATCCCACAAAGGAAGCCCCAACTCTGTTACTCTGCCCCCGCGCCTTCCCCCCAACCCCCTCTGTTCTCTTTCTCTTCTACATAACCCTCTTCTCCGCCCCCAACCCTTTCTCTTCTACATATCCCTCTTCTCCGCCCCCAACCCTTTCTCTTCTACATAACCCTCTTCTCCTCCCCCACCCTTTCTCTTCTACATAACCCTCTTCTCCTCCCCCCACCCTTTCTCTTCTACATAACCCTCTTCTCCTCCCCCAACCCTTTCTCTTCTACATAACCCTCTTCTCCTCCCCCAACCCTTTCTCTCCCACATAACCCTCTTCTCCTCCCCCAACCCTTTCTCTTCTACATATCCCTCTTCTCCTCCCCCAACCCTTTCTCTTCTACATATCCCTCTTCTCCTCCTCCCAACCCCCTCTGTTCTGCTTCTGTTCTACATATCCCTCTTCTCCTCCCCCAACCCTTTCTCTTCTACATAACCCTCTTCTCCTCCCCCAACCCTTTCTCTTCTACATATCCCTCTTCTCCTCCCCCAACCCTTTCTCTTCTACATAACCCTCTTCTCCTCCCCCAACCCTTTCTCTTCTACATAACCCTCTTCTCCTCCCCAACCCTTTCTCTTCTACATAACCCTCTTCTCCTCCCCCAACCCTTTCTCTTCTACATATCCCTCTTCTCCTCCCCCAACCCTTTCTCTTCTACATATCCCTCTTTCTCCTCCCCCAACCCTTTCTGTTCTACATAACCCTCTTCTCCTCCCCCAACCCTTTCTCTTCTACATATCCCTCTTCTCCTCCTCCCAACCCCCTCTGTTCTGCTTCTGTTCTACATATCCCTCTTGTTATTTTCTGTCTATTTTGCTATATATTTTGTAAGAACTGTACTCACTTTAGTTAGAAATTAAAGGTGTTTAAAACTCTCTCTTCTCTCTCTCTCCAGACTCACATATCCCGCCTGCCTCCCGGGGCTGTAGCAGGACAGTCGCTGGCCATAGAGGGAGGAGTGTGTCGACTTGTCAATACCCCAACAACAGTCGACTGAGCCACACCCACTTCCCCGCAGACCACACCCATTACCCAATGGGCCACACCCCCTCTTCAAAGCCGCCTTCAGCAATACTCAAATGTAACCTCAACGCCCCACCTCCCCCTCCTCTACCCCCACACAGCAGTAATACGTTTGGGCTGTTTTAACAGGTGTCAGAAAGAGGGGGAGAGAGAGGGAAGTAGGAAGAGAGAGAGAGAGGGAGGGGGAAAGAGAGGGAGGGAGGGGGGAAAGAGAGAGAGGGAAGTTGGAAGAGTAAGAGAGGGAGGGAGGGAGGGGGGGAGAGAGAGGGGGGAGAACGAGAGGAAGGGGGAGGTGTTAGCTTTTGCTTCCAGCACTACAGAACTATCCCTATAGCCACTGTCTGCTTCCAGCATGTACTGTATGCCAACTTTACCTTAACGCCCCCAGCCTACAATACCACAATCCACATACCAACACCTCGCCTCCAGTCTCTCACCTAAACTAGACTTCATGGTACATCATCGGTTTGTTTCATTCTTTCTTCTTCTTCTGTTTTTGTTAACTAAAGGCACCGTCCTCCTACTGTATATAATCTAGGAAAACAGGGTGAATAATATTCATTTCTATTGTACATTTTTCTTAGTTTTTAATACTTGAGATTTATTAATGGTTATTATTGCAAACTTTCAAGTGCTGCTGCTCCTTGAATGCAAAAAAAACAACAACATTGGTTTTGTGTAATTTGGAAACATGTTGAATTGTGATGGTTTTTAGGACGTTACTCGGTCGGCTTCTGTTACAGAAAGGTTCCTAAACGTGTGTAATATTGCGTCTGGGAGAATTTTGTACGTAAGGGTTGAGAAATATTATAATTAATGATAAAAGCAATCCTTTGGGATCACTTTTCAAGAGGCTAAGTTGACTTATGTACAGGTGCACTGCTTAGTTAAAACCTAGAATCATCACATTTGATTGGACTGTAAAAGTAAGCATCATCAAATCTGATTGGACTGTAAAACTAAGCATCATCAAATCTGATTGGACTATGTCTGTAGCGTAGAGAATCCTTCTATGGTCCATAGCCTTAGTATGCTGCCACTCCACCAAAATGTATGAAAATCGCAAAAAAGAGAAATTAAAGATAGAATCCTCAGTTGTTACATCCATTTTTGGACTTACAAATGAATGGTACATTTCCTTCAAAATGTTGTTTTCACACCCCTTGATTTGTTTTGACATGTTTTGTTGTTGCGGACTGAATTTTAAATGGATTAAATTGCGATGCAAGATGTCACTGGCCTACACACAACACCCCATCATGTCAAAGTGAAATTATGTTTTTAAAAATGTTTATTAAGTTCATTAAAAATTAAAAGCTGAAACGTCTTGAGTCAATCAATTTTCAACCCCCAAACCTAAATAATTTCCAAAATGGCTTAACAATTTACATAAGTTGGCTGGACTAAGTTAAGAAATAAAATGAAAAGCCTTGAGCTGGTGAAGTTATTAATTACACATTGGATGGTGTATCAATACACCTAGTCACTATAAAGATACAGGCGTCCTTCTTAACTCAGTTGCCGGAGAGGAAGGAAACCGCTCAGGGATTTCACCATGAGGCCAATGGTGACTTTAAAACAGTTACAGAGTTTAATGGCTGTGATGGGAAAAAACTGAGGATGGATCAACAACATTGTAGTTACTCCACAATACTAACCTAATTGTCAGAGTAAAAAGAAGGAAGCCTGTACAGAATACAAATATTCCAAAACATGCATCCTGTTTGCAATAAGGCATTAAAGTAAAAACTGCAAAAAAATGTGGCATAGATATTAACTTTGTCCTGAATACAAAGTGTTATGTTTGGAGCAAATCCAACACATCACTGAGTACCACTCTTCATATTTTCAAGCATGTTGGTGGCTGCATCATGTTATGGGTATACTTGTCATCGGCAAGGACTTGGAGTTTTTTAGGATAAAACAAAACGGAATAGAGATAAGCGCAGGTAAAATCCTAGAGGAAAATCTGGTTCATTCTTCTTTCCAACAGACACTGGGAGATGAATTCACCTTTCAGCAGAACAATAACCTAAAACACAAGGCTAAATCTACACTGGAGTTGCTTACCAAGAAGATGGTGAATGTTCCTGAGTGGCCGAGTTACAGTTTTGACTTTAATCTACTTGAAAATCTATGGCAATACCTGAAGATGGTTATCTAGCAATGATCAACAACCAATTTGACAGAGAATTTGGAAAATAATTTAATGGGTAACTTTTGCACAATCCAGGTGTGCAAAGCTCTTAGAGACTCAGCCAGAGAAGACTCACAACTCTTAGCAACTTACTCAGAAAGACTCACAGCTGTAATCGCTGCCAAAAGTGATTCTAACATGTATTGACTCAGGGCTGTGAATACTTATGTAAATGAGATATTTCTGTATTTCATTTTCAAAAAATATGTTTTTTATGGGGTAACGTGTGTAAATGGGTGAGAAGAATTATATATTTAATCCAATTTAATTCAGGCTGTAACATAACAAAATGTGGAATAAGTCAAGGGGTATAAATACCTTCTGAAGGTTGTTTTGTCTGGTTCTTGAAGAATAGAAATGACTGCATGTGCAAAAACAAGAACCTAAGCCAACCTCTAACTACATACGTAGGGTCTTCTTGATGACCTGTCGATATACAGGTGTTTCAATATGTCATGTTTTCAGTACTGAAGCTGCATAGGGCTCAGGTATATAACTTGACCCCATCACCATCACCACCACCACCACCACCCAGTTAGTAAGTCACCATTTAAGAAACGACACTTTATATTTGTAAAGTCACATGACAAGACATCTGTATTTTGTAGTTTAAGAGAGAATTAAGACGTCATTTGCCAATGAAAAATGGTGCTATTAAAGGTCGGAGTTAAACTACTGTATTGGACAATATGAAAAAAGGGTCTATTGTTACTGCTTTTCATAGGATAATAAAAATGGAAAAAGGTGTATATTCTTTTACTATCTTAGTTTTCATTTGAGACTCTCGCTTATTTCGTTATAATTAAAGTACACGTATGTTTTCAATAAATAAATACAACAGAAATGTATTATTACTTGAAACCGTAAAGAAATGTAATATGAAATGTTATAAAGCTATTATTAATATTACTCTGCTTTCTGCCATGTAAAACCGTAAGAAGTAAATATCAATAAATAATAATAAATATAAATATATGTTGCTGATTAGTGGTGTCAAGTGGTTTTTAAAACAGTTGGAAGTATATTATATATATATATAGATAGTATATGTATTAAAGTATATTATATATATATATTATAGTATATGTTTTAAAGTATATATATAGTGTATATATATAGTATATGTATTAAAGTATAATATATATAGTGTATGTATTAAAGTATATTATATATATATATATAGTGTATATATATAGTATATGTATTAAAGTATATTATATATATATATATATTATAGTATATGTATTAAAGTATATTATATATATATAGTATATATATAGTATATGTATTAAAGTATATTATATATAGTATATGTATTAGTATATTATATATATATAGTATATATATAGTGTATGTATTAAAGTATATTATATATATATAGTATATATATAGTGTATGTATAGGAGATTATATATATATTATAGTATATGTTTTAAAGTATATATAGTGTATATATATATATATATATTAAAGTATATTATATATAGTATATGTATTAAAGTATATTATATATATATATATGTATATATATAGTATATGTATTAAAGTATATTATATATATAGTATATATATATAGTGTATGTATTAAAGTATATTATATATATATAGTATATATATATAGTGTATGTATTAAAGTATATATATATATATAGTATATATATATAGTGTATGTATAAAGTATATTATATATATATAGTATATATATATATAGTGTATATTAAAGTATATTATATATATATAGTATATATATATAGTATATGTATTAAAGTATATTATATATATATAGTATATATATATAGTGTATGTATTAAAGTATATTATATATATATAGTATATATATATGTATGTATTAAAGTATATATATATATATATAGTATATATATATAGTGTATATAAAGTATATTATATATAGTATATGTATTAAAGTATATTATATATAGTATATGTATTAAAGTATATTATATATATATATAGTATATAGTATATATAGTGTAGTATTAAAGTATATTATATATATATAGTATATATATAGTGTATGTATTAAAGTATATATATATATATATAGTATATATATAGTGTATGTATTATATATTATATATATATATAGTATATATATAGTATATATATAGTATATATATATAGTATATGTATTAAAGTATATTATATATATATATATATATATAGTGTATGTATATGTATATAATAGTATATATATATAGTATATATATAGTATATGTATATAAAGTATATATATATATATATAGTATAATATAGTGTATGTATATATATATATATATAGTATATATATATATATAAATATAGTATATATATATATATATAGTAAGTATATATATTATATATATATATATATATATATATAGTGTATGTATTAAAGTATATTATATATACATATAGTATATAGTATATGTATTAAAGTATATTATATATATATAGTATATATATATAGTGTATGTATTAAAGTATATTATATATATATATAGTATATATATAGTATTAAAGTATATTATATATAGTATATGTATTAAAGTATATTATATATATATAGTATATATATAGTGTATGTATTAAAGTATATATATATATATATATATATATATAGTGTATATATTAGTATATATATATATATAGTATATATATAGTATAAGTATATATATATATATATATATATATAGTGTATGTATTAAAGTATATATATATATAGTATATATATATATATTAAAGTATATATATATATATAGTATATAGTGTATTAAAGTATATATATATATATATAGTATATAGTATATGTAAAGTATATATATATATATATAGTGTATATATATAGTGTATGTATTAAAGTATATTATATATATATAGTATATATATATTAAATATATAGTATATATATAGTGTATGTATTAAAGTATATTATATATATATATATAGTATATATATAGTGTATGTATTAAAGTATATTATATATATATAGTATATATATAGTATATGTATTAAAGTATATATATATATATAGTATATATATAGTGTATGTATTAAAGTATATTATATATATATATAGTATATGTATTAAAGTATATTATATATATAGTATATATATAGTGTATGTATTAAAGTATATTATATATATATATAGTGTATGTATTAAAGTATATTATATATATAGTATATATATAGTATATGTATTAAAGTATCATCTGTATTTATGTATCTATCTGCATGCAGATATATACAGTGGGGCAAAAAAAAAGTATTTAGTCAGCCACCAATTGTGCAAGTTCTCCCACTTAAAAAGATGAGAGAGGCCTGTAATTTTCATCATAGGTACACTTCAACAATGACAGACAAAATGAGAAGAAAAAAATCCAGAAAATCACATTGTAGTATTTTTAATGAATTTATTTGCAAATTATGGTGGAAAATAAGTATTTGGTCAATAACAAAAGTTTACCTCAATACTTTGTTTATATACCCTTTGTTGGCAATGACAGAGGTCAAACGTTTTCTGGAAGTCAAGTGTACCTATGATGAAAATTACAGGCCTCTCATCTTTTTAAGTGGGAGAACTTGCACAATTGGTGGCTGACTAAATACTTTTTTTGCCCCACTGTATACATCACGTAATGACATGCAGAGTGGCATTTACAGCTGCCCTGAACTAAACTATAAACGCCACATGCAACAATTTCAACGATTTTACTGAAGTTACAATTTCATATGAGGAAATCGGTCAATTGAAATAACTTAATTCGGCCTATATGTCTGGATTTCACACGACTGGGAATACAGATATGGATCTGTTGGTCTTAAAAGAAAAAGGTAGTGTCACATCCCCTGATCTGTTTTTCCCCTGTCTTTGTGATTGTCTCCACCCATCTCCAGGTGTCGCCCATCTTCCCCCATTATCCCCTGTGTATTTATACCTGTGTTCTCTGTTTGTCTGTTGCCTGTTTGTCAAGTCAACCAGCTGTTTTGTTCTCAGCTCTTCTGCTTTTCCCCAGTCGCTCTTTTTCTTCGCCCTCCTGATTTTGACCCATTCCTGTCCTGACTCTGAGCTCGCCTGCCTGACAACTCTGCCTTAGTCTGCCTTATCGACCCCTGCCTGCCTCGACCTGTCGTTTGCCTGCCCCTCTTACTGTAATTAACATTGTTAATTACAGCTCTGACTTAACATTGTTACTTCAACACAGTCTGCACTTGGGTCTTACCTGAAATGTAATAGGTAGGGGCGTGGATCAGAAAAAACAGTCAGTATCTGGTGTGACCACCATTTGCCTCATGCAGCGCGACACATCTCCTTCACATAGAGTTAATCAGGCTGTTGATTGTGGCCTGTGAAATGTTGGTCCCACTCCTCTTCAATGGCTGTGTGAAGTTGCTGGATATTGTCAGGAACTGGAACACGCTGTCATACATGTCAATCCAGAGCATCCCAAACATGCTCAATGGGTGACATGTCTGGTGAGAATGCAGTCCATGGAAGAACTGGGACATTTTAAGCTTTTAGGAATTGTGTCCAGAACCTTGCAACGTGGGGCCGTGCATTATCATGCTGAAACATGATGGTGATGGCGTTGGATAACTGGCACGACAATGGGCCTCGATCTCTGTGCATTCCAATTGTCATCAATTTAAAATGAAAATTGTGTTCGTTGTCTGTAGTTTATGCCTGCCCGTACCACAACCCCACCACCACCATGGGGCACTCTGCTCACAACGTAGAGATCAGCAAACCGCTCGCTCACACGACAGGGCCGGTACAGTTGAACCAGTGAAGAGTGAACCGTGAAGATAACTTTTCCCGTAGCCATCGATGGTAAACATTTTCCCACTGAAGTTGGTTACGACGCCGAACTGCAGTCATGTCAAGACCCTGGTGAGGACGACGAGCACGCAGATGAGCTTCCCTGAGATGGGTTTCTGACTGTGCAGAAGTTTTTCGGTTGTGCAAACCCACAGTTTCATCAGCTGTCTCAGAGTATCCTGCAGGTGAAGAAGCCGGATATGTTGGTCCTTTGACTGGCATGGTTACACGTGTGTCCGGTTGGACGTACTGACCAAATGTTGGATGACATTATCTGGTAATAGTTTTGGTGGACATTCCTGCAGTCATCTGTGGCATTGTGTTGACTGACAAAACTGCCACATATTAGAGTGGCCTTTTATTGTCCCCAGCACAAGGTGCACCTGTGTAATGATCATGCTGTTTAACCAGCTTCTTGATATGCCATTCCATTCAGGTGGTTTGATTATCTTGGCAAAGGAGAAATGCTCACTAACAGGGAACTAAACATGTTTTTTTTTTTTTTCAGAAAATGTAAGATAAATATATTTTTTTGTGTTTGGAAAATGTCTGATATTTTTATTTCAGCTCATGAAACATGTGACCAAAATGTTACATTTGTTCAGTACTGTGATGGTCCTAAGACTGATCCCTGAGGAACCCCCATTGTAAACAATGACATTTTCTAATTGATTCTAACAGATAGTTGAGATTTGTTACTTTCATCCAAACATGTAAGTATATTATGCATTCCTGCTGTGTGAGATGTAGGCTGCTGTAGTTCTCCACTTCCATAGCCTTGTTATTGTCATTTTGAAACCTAAACACATCATGCTATTTGTAGACCAGCGTAGGCCTATGCCAGACAGACAGCTTATAGGTCTGTCCCAATCCACTCCACATATCATAGCTATAACTATGGGCTGCCAAAGATTTGTAGTCTAGGGATAAATTACACCCTGGACAATAACCCTTAAGCAGAAATAGAAGTCTGCAGAAAAAGCTTGTGAACATATAAATGGTTTGTTAGTCTGAAGTTAAATTAGAGATAATGATTGTGTCTGCTAGTCCAGGTTCCCTTCTCTTTCTCTGGAGAACCTTGCCGGGTACTAAAATGTTCAGCCTTATGTTCATTTTTAGTAACATTTTTTTTCACTTGAGGTATTTGTTTTAAACAAGCTTCACTCTATTCTCTTGCCTTCAGTCATCCAGAGAATATTTCTGTTTTTCTCTTACTGAAGCGTTTCCCAAACTCGGTCCTGGGGACTCCAAGGGGGTACACACCTGATTCAAATAATCAATTCTTTATCATGATTTGATTATTTGAATCAGTTGTGTAGTGCTAGGGCCCTCAAAAAATGTCAATGTGCACCCTTTTGGAGTCCCTAGGACATAATTTGAAAAATGCTTTTTAGTGTAGAGGTAGCATAGCGTAACATATGGTATTAGCTTAGCACAGTGTAAAACCTAGCGTAGCATATGGTATTAGCTTAGCACAGTGTAAAACCTAGCGTAGCATATGGTATTAGCTTAGCACAGTGTAAAATCTAGCGCAGCATATAGTATTAGCTTAGCACAGTGTAAAACCTAGCATAGCATATAGTATTAGCTTAGCACAGTGTAAAACGTAGCGTAGCATATAGTATTAGCTTATCACAGTGTAAAACCTAGCGTAGCATATAGTATTAGCTTAGCACAGTTTAAAATGTAGCGTAGCACCTCTTCTTCTGGAAGTCTGTGTATCACTGAGAATCCCCATTGTTTCCCCCTCTGCTGGCCTGAATTTTTTTAAATTTTTTATTTATTTCACCTTTATTTAACCAGGTAGGCAAGTTGAGAACAAGTTCTCATTTACAATTGCGACCTGGCCAAGATAAAGCAAAGCAGTTCGACACATACAACGACACAGAATTACACATGAAGTAAAACAAACATACAGTCAATAATACAGTATAAACAAGTCTAAATACGATGTGAGCAAATGAGGTGAGAAGGGAGGTAAAGGCAAAAAAGGCCATGGTGGCAAAGTAAATACAATATAGCAAGTAAAACACTGGAATGGAATGGTAGATTTGCAATGGAAGAATGTGCAAAGTAGAAATAAAAAATAATGGGGTGCAAAGGAGCAAAAGGAGCAAAGGAAAAAAATAAATAAAATACAGTAGGGAAAGAGGTAGTTGTTTGGGATAAATTATAGGTGGGCTATGTACAGGTGCAGTAATCTGTGAACTGCTCTGACAGTTGGTGCTTAAAGCTAGTGAGGGAGATAAGTGTTTCCAGTTTCAGTTCCAGTTTCAGAGATTTTTGTAGTTCGTTCCATTCATTGGCAGCAGAGAACTGGAAGGAGAGGCGGCCAAAGAAATAATTGGTTTTGGGGGTGACTAGAGAGATATACCTGCTGGAGCGTGTGCTACAGGTGGGAGATGCTATGGTGACCAGCGAGCTGAGATAAGGGGGGACTTTAAATCAAATCAAATCAAATTTTATTTGTCACATACACATGGTTAGCAGATGTTAATGCGAGTGTAGCGAAATGCTTGTGCTTCTAGTTCCGACAATGCAGTAATAACGAACAAGTAATCTAACTAACAATTCCAAAAAAACTACTGTCTTATACACAGTGTAAGGGGATAAAGAATATATACATAAGGATATATGAATGAGTGATGGTACAGAGCAGCATAGGCAAGATACAGTAGATGATATCGAGTACAGTATATACATATGAGATGAGTATGTAAACCAAGTGGCATAGTTAAAGTGGCTAGTGATACATGTATTACATAAGGATGCAGTCGATGATATAGAGTACAGTATCTACGTATGCATATGAGATGAATAATGTAGGGTAAGTAACATTATATAAGGTAGCATTGTTTAAAGTGGCTAGTGATATATTTACATCATTTCCCATCAATTCCCATTATTAAAGTGGCTGGAGTAGAGTCAGTGTCATTGACAGTGTGTTGGCAGTAGCCACTCAATGTTAGTGGTGGCTGTTTAACAGTCTGATGGCCTTGAGATAGAAGCTATTTTTCAGTCTCTCGGTCCCAGCTTTGATGCACCTGTACTGACCTCGCCTTCTGGATGACAGCGGGGTGAACAGGCAGTGGCTCGGGTGGTTGATGTCCTTGATGATCTTTATGGCCTTCCTGTAGCATCGGGTGGTGTAGGTGTCCTGGAGGGCAGGTAGTTTGCCCCCGGTGATGCGTTGTGCAGACCTCACTACCCTCTGGAGAGCCTTACGGTTGAGGGCGGTGCAGTTGCCATACCAGGCGGTGATACAGCCCGCCAGGATGCTCTCGATTGTGCATCTGTAGAAGTTTGTGAGTGCTTTTGGTGACAAGCCGAATTTCTTCAGCCTCCTGAGGTTGAAGAGGCGCTGCTGCGCCTTCCTCACGATGCTGTCTGTGTGAGTGGACCAATTCAGTTTGTCTGTGATGTGTATGCCGAGGAACTTAAAACTTGCTACCCTCTCCACTACTGTTCCATCGATGTGGATGGGGGGTGTTCCCTCTGCTGTTTCCTGAAGTCCACAATCATCTCCTTAGTTTTGTTGACGTTGAGTGTGAGGTTATTTTCCTGACACCACACTCCGAGGGCCCTCACCTCCTCCCTGTAGGCCGTCTCGTCGTTGTTGGTAATCAAGCCTACCACTGTTGTGTCGTCCGCAAACTTGATGATTGAGTTGGAGGCGTGCATGGCCACGCAGTCGTGGGTGAACAGGGAGTACAGGAGAGGGCTCAGAACGCACCCTTGTGGGGCCCCAGTGTTGAGGATCAGCGGGGAGGAGATGTTGTTGCCTACCCTCACCACCTGGGGGCGGCCCGTCAGGAAGTCCAGAACCCAGTTGCACAGGGCGGGGTCGAGACCCAGGGTCTCGAGCTTGATGACGAGCTTGGAGGGTACTATGGTGTTGAATGCCGAGCTGTAGTCGATGAACAGCATTCTCACATAGGTATTCCTCTTGTCCAGATGGGTTAGGGCAGTGTGCAGTGTGGTTGAGATTGCATCGTCTGTGGACCTATTTGGGCGGTAAGCAAATTGGAGTTGGTCTAGGGTGTCAGGTAGGGTGGAGGTGATATGGTCCTTGACTAGTCTCTCAAAGCACTTCATGATGACGGATGTGAGTGCTACGGGGCGGTAGTCGTTTAGCTCAGTTACCTTAGCTTTCTTGGGAACAGGAACAATGGTGGCCCTCTTGAAGCATGTGGGAACAGCAGACTGGTATAGGGATTGATTGAATATGTCCGTCAACACACCGGCCAGCTGGTCTGCGCATGCTCTGAGGGTGCGGCTGGGGATGCCGTCTGGGCCTGCAGCCTTGCGAGGGTTAACACGTTTAAATGTCTTACTCACTTCGGCTGCAGTGAAGGAGAGACCGCATGTTTTCGTTGCAGGCCGTGTCAGTGGCACTGTATTGTCCTCAAAGCGGGCAAAAAAGTTATTTAGTCTGCCTGGGAGCAAGACATCCTGGTCCGTGACTGGGCTGGGTTTCTTCCTGTAGTCCGTGATTGACTGTAGACCCTGCCACATGCCTCTTGTGTCTGAGCCGTTGAATTGAGATTCTACTTTGTCTCTGTACTGGCGCTTAGCTTGTTTGATAGCCTTGCGGAGGGAATAGCTGCACTGTTTGTATTCAGCCATGTTACCAGACACCTTGCCCTGATTAAAAGCAGTGGTTCGTGCCTTCAGTTTCACACAAATGCTGCCATCAATCCAAGGTTTCTGGTTAGGGAATGTTTTAATCGTTGCTATGGGAACGACATCTTCAACGCACGTTCTAATGAACTCGCACACCGAATCAGCGTATTCGTCAATGTTGTTGTCTGACGCAATACGAAACATCTCCCAGTCCACGTGATGGAAGCAGTCTTGGAGTGTGGAGTCAGCTTGGTCGGACCAGCGTTGGACAGACCTCAGTGTGGGAGCCTCTTGTTTTAGTTTCTGTCTGTAGGCAGGGATCAACAAAATGGAGTCGTGGTCAGCTTTTCCGAAAGGGGGGCGGGGCAGGGCCTTATATGCGTCACGGAAGTTAGAGTAACAATGATCCAGGGTCTTTCCACCCCTGGTTGCGCAATCGATATGCTGATAAAATTTAGGGAGTCTTGTTTTCAGATTAGCCTTGTTAAAATCCCCAGCTGCAATGAATGCAGCCTCCAGATAAATCGTTTCCAGTTTGCAGAGAGTTAAATAAAGTTCGTTCAGAGCCATCGATGTGTCTGCTTTGGGGGGATATATACGGCTGTGATTATAATCGAAGAGAATTCTCTTGGTAGATAATGCGGTCTACATTTGATTGTGAGGAATTCTAAATCAGGTGAACAGAAGGATTTGAGTTCCTGTATGTTTCTGTCATCACACCATGTCACGTTAGTCATAAGGCATACGCCCCCGCCCCTCTTCTTACCAGAAAGATGTTCGTTTCTGTCGGCGCGATGCGTGGAGAAACCCGCTGGCTGCACCGCTTCGGATAGCGTCTCTCCGGTTAGCCATGTTTCCGTGAAGCAGAGAACGTTGCAGTCTCTGATGTCCCTCTGGAATGCTACCCTTGCTCGGATTTCATCAACCTTGTTGTCAAGAGACTGGACATTGGCGAGAAGAATGCTAGGGAGTGGTGCACGATGTGCCCGTCTCCGGAGTCTGACCAGAAGACCGCTTCGTTTCCCTCTTTTTCTGAGTCTTGTAGATGACATGGAGACAGTGGGTTTGGCGACGAGTATGAAGCGAGGGCCAGCCAACGAGTGCGTACAGGTCGCAATGGTGGGTAGTATATGGGGCTTTGGTGACAAAATGGATTGCACTGTGATAGACTGCATCCAATTGGTTGAGTAGGGTATTGGAGGCTATTTTGTAAATGACATCGCCAAAGTCGAGGATTGGTAGGATGGTCAGTTTTACAAGGGTATGTTTGGCAGCATGAGTGAAGGATGCTTTGTTGCGAAATAGGAAGCCAATTCTAGATTTAACTTTGGATTGGAGATGTTTGATATGGGTCTGGAAGGAGAGTTTACAGTCTAACCAGACACCTAAGTATTTGTAGTTGTCCACGTCCAAGTCAGAGCCGTCCAGAGTAGTGATGTTGGACAGGCGGGTAGGTGCAGGTAGCGATCGGTTGAAGAGCATGCATTTAGTTTTACTTGTATTTAAGAGCAATTGGAGGCCACGGAAGGAGAGTTGTATGGCATTGAAGCTTGCCTGGAGGGTTGTTAACACAGTGTCCAAAGAAGGGCCAGAAGTATACAGAATGGTGTCGTCTGCGTAGAGGTGGATCAGAGACTCACCAGCAGCAAGAGCGACCTCATTGATGTATACAGAGAAGAGAGTCGGTCCAAGAATTGAACCCTCTGGCACCCCCATAGAGACTGCCAGAGGTCCGGACAGCAGACCCTCCGATTTGACACACTGAACTCTATCAGAGAAGTAGTTGGTGAACCAGGCGAGGCAATCATTTGAGAAACCAAGGCTGTCGAGTCTGCCGATGAGGATGTGGTGATTGACAGAGTCGAAAACCTTGGCCAGATCAATGAATACGGCTGCACAGTAATGTTTCTTATCGATGGCGGTTAAGATATCATTTAGGACCTTGAGCGTGGCTGAGGTGCACCCATGACCAGCTCTGAAACCAGATTGCATAGCAGAGAAGGTATGGTGAGATTCGAAATGGTCGGTAATCTGTTTGTTGACTTGGCTTTCGAAGACCTTAGAAAGGCATGGTAGGATAGATATAGGTCTGTTGCAGTTTGGGTCAAGAGTGTCCCCCCCTTTGAAGAGGGGGATGACCGCGGCTGCTTTCCAATCTTTGGGAATCTCAGACGACACGAAAGAGAGGTTGAACAGGCTAGTAATAGGGGTGGCAACAATTTTGGCAGATAATTTTAGAAAGAAAGGGTCCAGATTGTCTAGCCCGGCTGATTTGTAGGGGTCCAGATTTTGCAGCTCATTCAGAACATCAGCTGAACGGATTTGGGAGAAGGAGAAATGGGGAAGGCTTGGGCGAGTTGCTGTGGGGGTGCAGTGCTGTTGACCGGGGTAGGAGTAGCCAGGTGGAAAGCATGGCCAGCCATAGAAAAATGCTTATTGAAATTCTCAATTATGGTGGATTTATCAGTGGTGACAGTGTTTCCTATCTTCAGTGCAGTGGGCAGCTGGGAGGAGGTGTTCTTATTCTCCATGGACTTTACAGTGTCCCAGAACTTTTTGGAGTTAGTGTTGCAGGAAGCAAATTTCAGCTTGAAAAAGCTAGCTTTGGCTTTTCTAACTGCCTGTGTATATTGGTTCCTAACTTCCCTGAAAAGTTGCATATCACGGGGGCTATTCGATGCTAATGCAGAATGCCACAGGATATTTTTGTTCTGGTCAAGGAAAAGCCCAGCTCATCGGCTATCTAGCTAGCTTTGTTTGACCTTGATTGGTGCTTATTTGACAAAGATACAGTCATTCAAGTGATGCTCACCCGCGTCATCGGCGTGCCATGAAGGCGTCGCTCTCTGGCCAAATATGGTGTCCTATAGGATATACTACACCCCTAATGAAATAGTGAAGTCTGGTTACGTTCTAGGATCTCTGAGGAATACATACGAAAGTGATTTGACTCGTTCAAACAACGTTTAGCGGGAGATTTTCACAGATTCCTTTCTTTGCAAATTGAACGACTGGAAATACAAAATCGATCGTGCATGCCATATGGACCTTTTAAGGACACGAAAAATGATTTTATCTAACAAAACAACACTTCATGTTATCTCTGGGACCCTTTGGATGATAAATCAGAGCAAGATATCAGAATGTAAGTACACATTTCACCTTCAGAGGTGAATTTATCAAACCTATCGCGTTGAAAAAAGTGTTTTGCTGTTAGGCGCTCGGTGATGTAGACTGGTGTGGCTGAAATGCCAGGGCTAAAGTTTTGTCCCAGTCCACACCTGGTACAGAGAGAAAGACAGGGAGAAAGAGAGAGAGAGAGAGAACAGTGTCTTGAGTTAAACATTTTAGAACACGTCTCTTCATGAATTGTCTCTCAGACAATATACTGAGGGTGAGATCAGACTGTGTGTGTATGTGTGTTAGATCAGACATTTTTGCGGTAGTTAACCATAATGAACTATTTGATATTGCATCCGTTCACCTCTTCATCTGTTCCTTCAAATGACTCTGAAGTTAATTTACCACAGATAACTGAATCTCCATTTTCCCTAAATAGGACATCAAACCAAATATCTCAAATAAAGAACCTGATTGGGATTTTATGATTCACATTAGAAGGTCAAATAGTCTTTATTGAGTGTCCATATCTGTCCATATTTTTGATTTTACTGGGCATAAATGGTCATATCTCCATTTCCTTCCACCCTTTGCTTATTCCAGACAGGTTACGTGCTGTGTTGATTGCCTAGTTGTGGATTGCAAATCATGATTGATACAGAAATACCCATCTGCATCTGTAGTAGTGTTACCATAGTGATATTGTAGAATACCCATCTGTAGCAGTAGTAGTGTTACCATAGTGATAATGTAGAATACACACCTGTAGTAGTGTTACCATAGTGATAATGTAGAATACCCATCTGTAGCAGTAGTAGTGTTACCATAGTGATATTGTAGAATACCCATCTGTAGCAGTAGTAGTGTTACCATAGTGATATTGTAGAACGCCCATCTGTAGCAGTAGTAGTGTTACCATAGTGCTATTGTAGAATACCCATCTGTAGCAGTAGTAGTGCCCATCTGTAGCAGTAGTAGTTACCATAGTGATATTGTAGAACGCCCATCTGTAGCAGTAGTAGTGTTACCATAGTGATATTGTAGAACACCCATCTGTAGCAGTAGTAGTGTTACCATAGTGATATTGTAGGATACCCATCTGTAGCAGTAGTAGTGTTACCATAGTGATATTGTAGATACCCATCTGTAGCAGTAGTAGTGTTACCATAGTGATATTGTAGAACGCCCATCTGTAGCAGTAGTAGTGTTACCATAGTGATATTGTAGAAGTGTTACCCATCTGTAGCAGTAGTAGTGTTACCATAGTGATATTGTAGAACGCCCATCTGTAGCAGTAGTAGTGTTACCATAGTGATATTGTAGAATACCCCCATCTGTAGCAGTAGTAGTGTTACCATAGTGATACCCATTGTAGAATACCCATCTGTAGCAGTAGTAGTGTTACCATAGTGCTATTGTAGAATACCCATCTGTAGCAGTAGTAGTGTTACCATAGTGATATTGTAGAATACCCATCTGTAGCAGTAGTAGTGTTACCATAGTGATATTGTAGAATACATCCATCTGAACGCCCAGCAGTAGTAGTGTTACCATAGTGATATTGTAGATAAGTACCCATCTGTAGCAGTAGTAGTGTTACCATAGTGATATTGTAGAACGCCCATCTGTAGCAGTAGTAGTGTTACCATAGTGATATTGTAGAACGCCCATCTGTAGCAGTAGTAGTGTTACCATAGTGATATTGTAGAACGCCCATCTGTAGCAGTAGTAGTAGAATACCCATCTACCATAGTGATATTGTAGAATACCCATCTGTAGCAGTAGTAGTGTTACCATAGTGATATTGTAGAACGCCCATCTGTAGCAGTAGTAGTGTTACCATAGTGATATTGTAGAACGCCCATCTGTAGCAGTAGTAGTGTTACCATAGTGATATTGTAGAACGCCCATCTGTAGCAGTAGTAGTGTTACCATAGTGATATTGTAGAATACCCATCTAGTAGTGTTACCATAGTGATATTGTAGAACGCCCATCTGTAGCAGTAGTAGTGCTACCATAGTGATATTGTAGAATACCCATCTGTAGCAGTAGTAGTGTTACCATAGTGCTATTGTAGAATGCCCATCTGTAGCAGTAGTAGTGTTACCATAGTGATATTGTAGAATACCCATCTGTAGCAGTAGTAGTGTTACCATAGTGATATTGTAGAATGCCCATCTGTAGCAGTAGTAGTGTTACCATAGTGATATTGTAGAATACCCATCTGTAGCAGTAGTAGTGTTACCATAGTGATATTGTAGAACGCCCATCTGTAGCAGTAGTAGTGTTACCATAGTGATATTGTAGAATACCCATCTGTAGCAGTAGTAGTGTTACCATAGTGATATTGTAGAACGCCCATCTGTAGCAGTAGTAGTGTTACCATAGTGATATTGTAGAATACCCATCTGTAGCAGTAGTAGTGTTACCATAGTGATATTGTAGAAGTAGTGCCCATCTGTAGCAGTAGTAGTGTTACCATAGTGATATTGTAGAATACCCATCTGTAGCAGTAGTAGTGTTACCATAGTGATATTGTAGAACGCCCATCTGTAGCAGTAGTAGTGTTACCATAGTGATATTGTAGAATAGCACCCATCTGTAGCAGTAGTAGTGTTACCATAGTGATATTGTAGAACGCCCATCTGTAGCAGTAGTAGTGTTACCATCTGTAGCAGTAGTAGTGTTACCATAGTGATATTGTAGAATACCCATCTAGCAGTAGTAGTGTTACCATAGTGATATTGTAGCAGTGTTACCTAGAATACCCATCTAGCAGTAGTAGTGTTACCATAGTGATATTGTAGAACGCCCATCTGTAGCAGTAGTAGTGTTACCATAGTGATATTGTAGAACGCCCATCTGTAGCAGTAGTAGTGTTACCATAGTGATATTGTAGAACGCCCATCTGTAGCAGTAGTAGTGTTACCATAGTGATATTGTAGAACGCCCATCTGTAGCAGTAGTAGTGTTACCATAGTGATATTGTAGAATGCCCATCTGTAGCAGTAGTAGTGTTACCATAGTGATATTGTTAGAATTGTAGAATCTGTGCCCATCTGTAGCAGTAGTAGTGTTACCATAGTGATATTGTAGAATACCCATCTGTAGCAGTAGTAGTGTTACCATAGTGATATTGTAGAATGCCCATCTGTAGCAGTAGTAGTGTTACCATAGTGATATTGTAGAACGCCCATCTGTAGCAGTAGTAGTGTTACCATAGTGATATTGTAGAACGCCCATCTGTAGCAGTAGTAGTGTTACCATAGTGATATTGTATAATACCCATCTGTAGCAGTAGTAGTGTTACCATAGTGATATTGTAGAATACCCATCTGTAGCAGTAGTAGTGTTACCATAGTGATATTGTAGAATACCCATCTGTAGCAGTAGTAGTGTTACCATAGTGATATTGTAGAATGCCCATCTGTAGCAGTAGTAGTGTTACCATAGTGATATTGTAGAATGCCCATCTGTAGCAGTAGTAGTGTTACCATAGTGATAATGTAGAAGCACAGTGAAAGGAACCTGTTGGATGTGCTTTACAAGAGAAAGATATACCAGAACAAGATATTAAAACGGGCAGAATCGATTAGACCAGATTGTGTGGAAATGATCATACCAGACTAGAGAACAGAGGAGAGGAGGAGCAGGAGATGAAGAGGAGGAGGAGGAGAAGAGGAGGAAGAGTAAAGGAAGAGCAGAGGAGGAGGTGGAGAGGTTGAGGAGAGGAGAAGAGGAAGAGGAGGAGGAAGAGAGGAGGAAATAAGGAGAAGTGGAGTAGTGTAGGAGGAGGAGGAGGAGGAGAGGAGAAGTAGAATAGGAGAGGAGAATGAGGAGAGGAGGAGGAGAGGAGAAGTAGAATAGGAGAGGAGAATGAGGAGAGGAGGAGGAGAGGAGTAGAGTAGGATGTCATGCCCTGGTCTTAGTATGTTGTGTTTTCTTTATTTATTCGGTCAGGCCAGGGTGTGACATGGGTTTATTTTGTGGTGTGTATTTGTATTGGGGTTTTAGTGGGTATTGAGATTGTGGCTTAGTAGCGTTGTCTAGAAAAGTCTATGGTTGCCTGAGGCGGTTCTCAATCAGAGGCAGGTGATTATCGTTGTCTCTGATTGGGAACCATATTTAGGGGGCTGTTCAATGCTAATGCAGAACGCCATAGGATGTTTTTGTGTTGGTTAAGGGCAGTCAGGAATGGGGAGAACCAAGGGCTATATCTGTATCCGTTATACCTGGTTCTAAATTTCTTGAATGGGGCATGTTTATTTAAGATGGTTAGGAAGTCATTTAAAAACAATATCCAGGCATCCTCTACTGACGGGATGAGATCAATATCCTTCCAGGATACCCCGGCCAGGTCGATTAGAAAGGCCTGCTGTTTCAGGGAGCGTTTGACAGTGATGAGTGGAGGTCGTTTGACCGCTGACCCATTACGGATGCAGGCAATGAGGCAGTGATCACTGAGATCTTGGTTGAAGACAGCAGAGGTGTATTTAGAGGGCAAGTTGGTTAGGATGATATCTATGAGGGTGTCCATGTTTAAGGCTTTGGGGAGGTACCTGGTAGGTTCATTGATAATTTGTGTGAGGTTGAGGGCATCAAGTTTAGATTGTAGGATGGCTGGGGTGTTAAGCATGTTCCAATTTAGGTCGCCTAGCAGCACAAGCTCTGAAGATAGATGGGGGCAATCAGTTCACATATGGTGTCCAGAGCACAGCTGGGGGCAGAGGGTGGTCTATAGCAGGCGGCAACGGTGAGAGACTTGTTTTTAGAGAGGTGGATTTTTAAAAGTAGAAGTTCAAATTGTTTGGGTACAGACCTGGATAGTAGGACAGAACTCTGCAGGCTATCTTTGCAGTAGATTGCAACACCGCCCCCTTTGGCAGTTCTATCTTGTCTGAAAATGTTGTCGTTTGGAATTAAAATGTCTGAATTTTTGGTGGTCTTCCTAAGCCAGGATTCAGACACAGCTAGAACATCCAGGTTGGCAGAGTGTGCTAAAGCAGTGAATAGAACAAACTTAGGGAGGAGGCTTCTAATGTTAACATGCATGAAACCAAGGCTATTACGGTTACAGAAGTCGTCAAAAGAGAGCGCCTGGGGAATAGGAGTGGAGCTAGGCCCTGCAGGGCCTGGATTCACCTCTACATCGCCAGAGGAACAGAGTAGGAGTAGAATAAGGGTGCGGCTAAAAGCAATAAGAATTGGTCGTCTAGAACGTCTGGAACAGAGAGTAAAAGGAGGTTTCTAGGGGCGATAAAATAGCATCAAGGTATAATGTACAGACAAAGGTATGGTAGGATGTGAATACAGGGGAGGTAAACCTAGGTATTGAGTGATGAAGTGAGAGATATTGAATAAGGTCTAATGGTGTCTGGTCTTTGATGCTTCTCGGTCATCCAGCCCCAAGGCAAACCACATGTCCTGCAGTATACTTTATGTTGCTATATCTAACACACGTGTTTAACACCCACATGCCCAGCACAGATTGGTTCCAGGTTAATGAAATGGTCCAATAGCCAGAGAGTAGTACTTTTAACAGTCATATCAGTCAGTCTCCTTAAGACCAGAGTTTATCCAGCTGTTGATTCTGGAAGGGAACCACTGCAGTGGCTAAGAGGGAATGTTATGTATGATAGAGATGTTAAGAAGGATAAATATATTCTCTGTCCTAGAGAGATCAGAGAGAGGCAGGGGAGGGAGAGGGGAGATGAGATGCTTCCCTGGCAGTCACTGCATGTTTCCTTTTGTGTTATTGGCTTCTGGAGGGGATGAAATCTGAGAAATAGAGCGTTATAGCAGGGCTATTTCTGCCTGGCGCGTTTCAGACCCGGGTAGGCTCGATCATTATTAATTTCTCAAGCGAGGACAAAGAGCCAGCCGATTTGAAATTCAGGAGATAAGCTTTGACCATCGATATATATATATCTCTGTCTCTCTCGCGACCACGGCGCATTTTGTTGCTTTGCCACGCGTTCCGGTTAAAACATCGTCAAAATACGCCACAAAGGGTTTGAACATAATACGTTATAAGTAAAACCTTTCCTTTGCCAAGGGAATCCTATGTGCTGCATTTTCAGGCACAAAGGAGGGTTTAGCTTGCATGCTAAAGCTAACAAGGGAATCCTATGTGCTGCATTTTCAGGCACAAAGGAGGGTTTAGCTTGCATGCTAAAGCTAACAAGGGAATCCTGTGTGCTGCATTTTCAGGCACAAAGGAGGGTTTAGCTTGCATGCTAAAGCTAACAAGGGAATCCTGTGTGCTGCATTTTTAGGCACAAAGGAGGGTTTAGCTTGCATGCTAAAGCTAACAAGGGAAAATAGCCATTTTGTTTTCTTGTGCTACGTTGAAATTCCTCCGCCTTGCGGAAACAGCGTGTGAAATCATTGACTGTGGATGTGTGCCCAGTATATTCGTTCATGAAGAATTATTCAGGTCACACTCAAGTCATTACTTATGATATCCAGATGGATATCAATGTCTTATTCAAATTGAACTAATAAGTGTAAATCTGGCAATTTACATTCTGAAATAGATATATTAAATAATTTCCAAATTGAGTTTTCTAAATAAGACATTGTAAATTTTTTCCGAACTATCCTAGATGAAGCCACTTCTCAGGTTCATTAAAGTTTAATTCCCAAATAGCCTATACAGGTCTAATTTATCATTAAATTGATCAATCAGTAAAATTTGGTTTTTGCAAAACCATTCAGTAATTCAGTACTGACAGAGGTCCCGCCCCAGAGGGAATCCCATGTGGCTTCGGCCTTCAGGGAGAAGTGTACCACGGTGTTGCATGTTCCCAACATTAGATCTACTGTTTATACTTATGATATCCAATCAATGGAGATTGTATGGATTATCGTCTCAGTCAATTTAATAAGTTAAATTGTTGAACATACCTTGTTCTTCCAATCAAATGAGACACTTTTGAACTTCTCATATTAACCTAGATGAAGAAACCTCTGAGGTTAATTCAAGTTTAATACCCCGATAGCCTACCCAGGTAGGATTAATCATTGGCATTGATAAATTAATTCAATTTGCTTTTGCAAATTCATTCCACATTACTGGTACAGTACTGATAGTTCGTCAAAATCTATAAATAGATTACATTTGTCTTTGCAGCTTACAATGAATTCCAAACCCAAACTTTGAAAAAAATTAGCAACATTTTTCCTCTACATTTTTCGAATAATGTGCAAGCTGGTGGTCACCACTCCTCCGCTGATTAGTGAACCTCCACCCATAAATGGATTGACCTCTGACCTCAGCAGCGATGCCAACCCTAATTATGCCATTAGCGAAAAAAAACAGCCAAAATTGCGAACGCCCTCCAAAATCAACCATCAAACACAGGCATTGTGACGGCTCTCCACACTTTTGCACTGATGTATCGCAATAAAAATGTGGCATCGGTCCAATACCTCAGTGCACAGCTGAAGCACGTGCCAGACATGGCTAACATGAGGGCACAGGTGGAGAGAACTGAGCAACTATTGACAAAAGCAGAAAATGAAAACATTCTGCTATTGAAATCTGAACAGTTAAAAGTAATTGCAAATACTTATGACGATGAAAGAGCACAAACTCTTCAACAAAATCTTTGTCTCCAGGAACAACTCGATTTAGCCAAAACTAAATACGATGTTGTCCACTCCAAACTAGATAAATCTGTTGAATTATCTACAAACCGGAGCGCGCAACTTGATAACATGCAGGTAGTTTTGTTGAACGTTACCCAGAGTAACACGGTTCTCCTCAAAACGCTGCAGACCAAAGACCATCAGTTAATGAACACAATGACCAAGTTGGATGACAAATCAGCAGAACTCATTGAAGTCGCTGACCAAATGAATGATGAGCGAACTCAGGTGATGAAGATGGAAATCTTCATTTCTAAGCAAGAACAAGAAAATCTCATCACTGAACTTCTCGCTCCGTACTCAAGACCTCTAAAGACTGGCTCCGTACTCAAGACCTCTAAAGACTGGCTCCGTACTCAAGACCTCTAAAGACTGGCTCCGTACTCAAGACCTCTAAAGACTGGCTCCGTACTCAAGACCTCTAAAGACTGGCTCCGTACTCAAGACCTCTAAAGACTGGCTCCGTACTCAAGACCTCTAAAGACTGGCTCCGTACTCAAGACCTCTAAAGACTGGCTCCGTACTCAAGACCTCTAAAGACTGGCTCCGTACTCAAGACCTCTAAAGACTGGCTCCGTACTCAAGACCTCTAAAGACTGGCTCCGTACTCAAGACCTCTAAAGACTGGCTCCGTACTCAAGACCTCTAAAGACTGGCTCCGTACTCAAGACCTCTAAAGACTGGCTCCGTACTCAAGACCTCTAAAGACCGTACTCAAGACCTCTAAAGACTGGCTCCGCTCAAGACCCAGGTCCTCAAGACCTCTAAAGACTCTGCAAACCAAAGACTGGACCGAAAGGCTAAAGACTGGCTCCCACTCAAGACCGTGTCCAAAATCAGTACTCAAGACCTCTAAAGACTGGCTGCAGCAGAATACTCTAAAGACTGGCCCTACTCAAGACCCTAAAGACTGGTCATCAAGCTCAAAGACTGGCTCCGAACTCAAGACCTCTAAAGACTGGCTCCGCCTGGCACCCAGGTCCTCTTTATATCGTACCTCTATCTGCAAACCATGACAGATACGTTTGAGACCGAAAGGAGCAAGTGCCCACACTCACGTGTCCAAAATCAGTACTCTAAGCGCTAAAGTGGACTCTGCAATGCAGCAGAATACCACCCTTAGGTACCACCTGGAGGAAGTCCAGAATGGTCATGCTCCACAGACTACCAATCCTAGCAACCGGAGCCCTGTACTCAAAGGAGTGAAGACGATATGTTTCAAACATTGCCTCCATCATGTGTCCCTCAGTCTTCTCCTCTCTGTCATTCGGCACTGAGTAATATGGCGCCTCTTGGCCAACAACAACAAGGCTTGGCTTCTCCTCTTGGCCTTTCGGCCCCAATCTCTCCACAGGATGAAGCCAACCCTCTCCGCCCGCTTGGCGCGGAATACCTTGACAAACTCATCAAGAATTTCCCCACCTTGGACCCCGTTCCAGGTCAGCCAAAGGAGATACTGAGACGTTCCTAGCTGACATAGAGGCCAGCGTTGGATGGCTACCCGAACGCTACGGGTTCTGACAGGGTTTACCTGTTGAAGCGAACATCGAATAGACACGTGACAAGGTTCATTCGTCTACAACAGAAACACGTAATGGCAAACAGACTACGCTAAACTTGCCACAGCTTTGAAATTAGAATTCAGTGGTTCTGCAACTCGCGGTGGTGAAACACGATAGCTCACTGGCTAACACGGTCAAACAAGCTCAAAACGAACACCCACAAGCTTACTATCATAGGTTTGCGCCTCGGACACCAACCGCTGGGGGGTCGAGACTACGGACAACACCGTACGAGGCAGCCAGAGCATAAATGAAATCTAGTTGTAAACTCCCCTATGAGAACAGTGAGGAGCAGAAAGGCCCCTAGACAGGGATTATCTTAGAAAACATCTAAGATAGTACTGAGGTGTACCACACTGGTCGTAAAGGAAGTCCAGTGGACTTGTCCACCTCCAAAAGAAATGGCAACAATAATCATTCCTTGCCATGTGTAGTAGTCATTACAAGACAACTAGTAAAATGCTCTAATCAAGTATTCCTGTAGGATAACACTTCAGAATAAATCGGTAGGACAACTGGACCCCTTGAGTACCAGTACCAATACCACAGTCAGTCCAGCAACACTCAGTAAGAGGATTAGTAACCTCACAAGTTAAATTGCTATTGATAATAGCGACATAGGAGTCACTCAGAGTCACTCAGAGTGCAACACGGAGAAGGGAATCTCCAGTCTTCCAATGGTTACCAGACAGGTCACTAATAAATAGAATCCTTCATTCAGGAGGAAAAGTATTAGAATCATTAACCATGATCACACCATGTACGACTGGTCCAATACATAAAGAGTACTTCCTTCATGAGGTTAGCTCCTCCGTGGATAACATAGCTATGGGGTAGACTTCTTCATACCTACCGCCACTACAATAGTGGAAGACAGTGCATGATAGTAAAACTACTACAGTTAATTACATTTACATGATTAGCTCAATCAGCTAATATTAATTACGGAGAAATTATTTTATAGAATATCACTTTCATATCACTTCATCCAGCATAGCCAAAGACATGACAGGAGTGAGAGGGGTGAGAGGGGGAGTGGTAGGGGGAGGTTTGGGGGTGAGAGGGGAGTGGTAGGGGGGAGGTTTGGGGTGAGAGGGGGGGAGTGGTAGTGGGGGAGGTTTGGGGTGAGAGTAGGGGGAGGTGGTAGGGGGGGTGGTTTGGGGTGAGAGGGGGGGAGGGGAGGTTTGGGGTGAGAGGTAGGGGAGGTTTGGGGGGGTGGAGGAGGGGGAGGTGGTAGGGGAGGTTTGGGGTGGTAGTGGGGGAGGTTTGGGGTGAGTGGAGGGGGAGTGGTAGGGGGGGAGGTTTGGGGGTGAGAGGGGGAGTGGTAGGGGGAGGTTTGGGGTGAGAGGGGGAGTGGTAGGGGGTGGTTTGGGGTGAGAGGGGAGTGGTAGGGGGAGGTTTGGGGTGGTAGGGGGAGGTTTGGGGTGAGAGGGGAGTGGTAGGGGGAGGTTTGGGGTGAGAGGGGAGGGAGTGGGGGGGAGGTTTGGGGTGAGAGGGGAGTGGTAGGGGGAGGTTTGGGGTAAGAGGGGTAGGGGAGGTTTGGGGTGAGAGGGAGTGGTAGGGGAGGGGTAGGGGAGGTTTGGGGGGGAGGTTTGGGGTGAGAGGTAGGGGGAGGTTTGGGGTGAAAGGGGGAGTGGTAGGGGGGGAGGTTTGGGGTGAGAGGGGGAGTGGTAGGTAGGGGGAGGTTTGGGGTGAGAGGGGGAGTGGTAGGGGAGGTTTGGGGTGAGAGGGGGAGTGGTGGTAGGGGGAGGTTTGGGGTGAGGGGGAGTGGTAGGGGGTAGGTTAGGGGGGGTGGGGTGAGAGGGGAGTGGTAGGGGGAGGTTTGGGGTGAGAGGGGAGTGGTAGGGGGAGGTTTGGGGTGAGGGGAGTGGTAGGGGGTAGGTTTGGGGTGAGAGGGGAGTGGTAGGGGGAGGTTTGGGGTGAGAGGGGAGTGGTAGGGGAGGTTTGGGGTGAGAGGGGAGTGGTAGGGGGTAGGGGAGGTTTGGGGTGAGAGGGGAGTGGTGAGAGGGGAGTGGTAGGGGAGGTTTGGGGTGAGAGGGGAGTGGTAGGGGGAGGTTTGGGGTGAGAGCGGAGTGGTAGGGGAGGTTTGGGGGAGTGGTAGGGGGAGGTTTGGGGTGAGAGGGGAGTGGTAGGGGAGGTTTGGGGTGAGAGGGGGGGAGTGGTAGGGGGCAGGTTTGGGGTGAGAGGGGAGTGGTAGGGGAGGTTTGGGGTGAGAGGGGAGTGGAAGGGGGAGGTTTGGGGTGAGGGTGAGGGGAGTGGTAGGTGGTAGGTTTGGGGTGAGAGGGGGAGTAGTAGGGGGAAGGTTTGGGGTGAGAGGGGGAGTGGTAGGGGGAGGTTTGGGGTGAGAGGGGAGTGGTAGGGGGAGGTTTGGGGTGAGAGGTTTGGGGGAGGTGTAGGGGAGGTTTGGGGTGAGAGGTAGGGGGGGAGATTTGGGGTGGTAAGGGGAGGTTTGGGGTGAGAGGGGAGGTTTGGGGTGAGAGGTAGGGGGATGTTTGGGGTGAGATGGTAGTGGTAGGGGAAGGTTTGGGGTGAGAGGGGAGTGGTAGGGGAGGTTTGGGGTGAGAGGGGGAGTGGTGGGGGAGGTTTTGGGGTGAGAGGGGGAGTGGTAGGGGAGGTTTGGGTGAGAGGGGAGTGGTAGGGGGAGGTTTGGGGTGAGATGGGGAGTGGTAGGGGAGGTTTGGGGTGAGGTGGGTAGTGGTAGGGGAGGTTTGGGGTGAGATGGGTAGTGGTAGGGGGTGGTTTGGGGTGAGAGGGGGAGGGGAGGTTTGTTATTAGGAGGTTCTCTGTGTTGCTAGGGTCTGGAGGTTCTCTGTGTTGGTAGGTTCTGGAGGTTCTCTGTGTTGCTAGGTTCTGGAGGTTCTCTCTGTTGCTAGGATCTGGAGGTTCTCTGTGTTGCTAGGATCTGGAGGTTCTATGTGTTGCTAGGCTCTGGAGGTTCTATGTGTTGCTAGGATCTGTAGGTTCTCTCTGTTGCTAGGCTCTGGAGGTTCTCTGTGTTGGTAGGATCTGGAGGTTCTATGCTCGAGACACAGGCAGATGCACCATTTGGTTGATTGTGTGTAATTTCAGAGAGTGGAGACCCCCATTCATCAGAGTTATTCTGGGTTACTGGAAGACCCTGAAGACACCCCGGCACACACACACACACTTTGAAACAAAACCCCCGGTCTTAAAAAGAGGTCAGTTGTGCCAGGCTGAGCCAGTCTTTAAAAGAGGACCTGGGTCCCAGACTGAGCCAGTCTTTAAAAGAGGACCTGGGTCCCAGACTGAGCCAGTCTTTAAAAGAGGACCTGGGTGCCAGGCTGAGCCAGTCTTTAAAAGAGGACCTGGGTGCCAGGCTGAGCCAGTCTTTAAAAGAGGACCTGGGTGCCAGGCTGAGCCAGTCTTTAAAAGAGGACCTGGGTGCCAGGCTGAGCCAGTCTTTAAAAGAGGACCTGGGTGCCAGGCTGAGCCAGTCTTTAAAAGAGGACCTGGGTGCCAGGCTGAGCCAGTCTTTAAAGAGGACCTGGGTGCCAGGCTGAGCCAGTCTTTAAAAGAGGACCTGGACCTGGGTGCCAGGCTGAGCCAGTCTTTAAAGAGGACCTGGGTGCCAGGCTGAGCCAGTCTTTAAAAAGAGGACCTGGGTGCCAGGCTGAGCCAGTCTTTAAAGAGGACCTGGGTGCCAGGCTGAGCCAGTCTTTAAAAGAGGACCTGGGTGCCAGGCTGAGCCAGTCTTTAAAAGAGGACCTGGGTGCCAGGCTGAGCCAGTCTTTAAAAGAGGACCTGGGTGCCAGGCTGAGCCAGTCTTTAAAAGAGGACCTGGGTGCCAGGCTGAGCCAGTCTTTAAAAGAGGACCTGGGTGCCAGGCTGAGCCAGTCTTTAAAGAGGACCTGGGTGCCAGGCTGAGCCAGTCTTTAAAAGAGGACCTGGGTGCCAGGCTGAGCCAGTCTTTAAAAGAGGACCTGGGTGCCAGGCTGAGCCAGTCTTTAAAGAGGACCTGGGTGCCAGGCTGAGCCAGTCTTTAAAAGAGGACCTGGGTGCCAGGCTGAGCCAGTCTTTAAAGAGGACCTGGGTGCCAGGCTGAGCCAGTCTTTAAAGAGGACCTGGGTGCCAGGCTGAGCCAGTCTTTAAAGAGGACCTGGGTGCCAGGCTGAGCCAGTCTTTAAAGAGGACCTGGGTGCCAGGCTGAGCCAGTCTTTAAAAGAGGACCTGGGTGCCAGGCTGAGCCAGTCTTTAAAAGAGGACCTGGGTGCCAGGCTGAGCCAGTCTTTAAAAGAGGACCTGGGTGCCAGGCTGAGCCAGTCTTTAAAAGAGGACCTGGGTGCCAGGCTGAGCCAGTCTTTAAAGAGGACCTGGGTGCCAGGCTGAGCCAGTCTTTAAAGAGGACCTGGATGCCAGGCTGAGCCAGTCTTTAAAGAGGACCTGGGTGCCAGGCTGAGCCAGTCTTTAAAGAGGACCTGGGTGCCAGGCTGAGCCAGTCTTTAAAGAGGACCTGGGTGCCAGGCTGAGCCAGTCTTTAAAGAGGACCTGGGTGCCAGGCTGAGCCAGTCTTTAAAGAGGACCTGGGTGCCAGGCTGAGCCAGTCTTTAAAAGAGGACCTGGGTGCCAGGCTGAGCCAGTCTTTAAAAGAGGACCTGGGTGCCAGGCTGAGCCAGTCTTGAAAAGAGGACCTGGGTGCCAGGCTGAGCCAGTCTTTAAAGAGGACCTGGGTGCCAGGCTGAGCCAGTCTTTAAAGAGGACCTGGGTGCCAGGCTGAGCCAGTCTTTAAAAGAGGACCTGGGTGCCAGGCTGAGCCAGTCTTTAAAGAGGACCTGGGTGCCAGGCTGAGCCAGTCTTTAAAAGAGGACCTGGGTACCAGGCTGAGCCAGTCTTTAAAGAGGACCTGGGTGCCAGGCTGAGCCAGTCTTTAAAGAGGACCTGGGTGCCAGGCTGAGCCAGTCTTTAAAGAGGACCTGGGTGCCAGGCTGAGCCAGTCTTTAAAGAGGACCTGGGTGCCAGGCTGAGCCAGTCTTTAAAGAGGACCTGGGTGCCAGGCTGAGCCAGTCTTTAAAGAGGACCTGGGTGCCAGGCTGAGCCAGTCTTTAAAAGAGGACCTGGGTGCCAGGCTGAGCCAGTCTTTAAAAGAGGACCCGGGTGCCAGGCTGAGCCAGTCTTTAAAGAGGACCTGGGTGCCAGGCTGAGCCAGTCAAGGTGTGTCAAAAGCCTTTCTCTCTCAGCACGACCTCCTAAACTCAAACCAGACGACAGAGAAAATGAAGATCAAGGCCTCCACCAGCCCAGCCTGCTGTCCTCACATGACAAGCACTGGTGTCACTGTGAATCACAACTATGGGGCTCAACGTGCACACTTACACACACACACACACACACACATACATACATACACACCCCATGGCTACAAAGCCTCACAACACACCCCTCAACGGACCACTGTCTTACACCACGACCACCACACACACACACACACACACACAAAGCACAACCCATGGGCTAGTCATACCTTTGTCTCACAGGGGCAGGCTAGAAATAATCCTATGTGACCCTGACACATGAGCTCAACCAGCTAACAGCACGCTCTCCCCTCTCTTCTCTCCTCCCCTCTTCTGGGGAGAGGGTGAGGACAATGGAGATAGTGGAGAGGGTGAGGACAGTGGAGAGGAGGTTCAGCCTCAGTGTCAGCGACATTGTGTTCCAGGTCAGCTATGTATTGGAAAGGAGTGGAGAAGAGAGGAGAGGAAGCACCCAAGTCAACCTTTTAATTAGGTCTGCCATGCAGCTCAGCGAGGCCCTGCGGTACTGCGGCCCAGACACTTCCTGCTGCAGTACACCACCCATAAAGTGGAAGAGCAAACGAGGGACGAAGAGAAAGAAAGAGGTGGAGGCTAAATGTGGCCCTCGTGCCACATCTGCAGCACCACGTCAGAAGAAGACAAAGATCTGCCTACACGGTCTGTCTGAGGCCTGGTCTGTCTGAGTTCTCCCTGGGTACGGTCGGTCTGAGGCCTGGTCGGTCTGAGTTCTCCCTGGGCCTGGTCGGTCTGAGTTCTCCCTGGGCATGGTCTGTCTGAGTTCTCCCTGGGCACGGTCTGTCTGAGGCCTGGGTCTGAGTTCTCCTGGGTACGGTCGGTCTGAGGCCTGGTCGGTCTGAGTTCTCCCTGGGCCTGGTCGGTCTGAGTTCTCCCTGGGCCTGGTCGGTCTGAGTTCTCCTGGGCACGGTCTGTCTGAGGCCTGGTCTGAGTTCTCCCTGGGCACGGTCGGTCTGAGTTCTCCTGGGCACGGTCGGTCTGGTTCTCCCTGGGCACGGTCTCCCTGAGGCCTGGTCTGTCTGAGTTCTCCTGTCGGCTGAGGCCTGGTCGGTCTGAGGTCGGTCTGAGTTCTCCCTGGGCACGGTCTGTCTGAGGCCTGGTCTGTCTGAGTTCTCCCTGGGTACACGGTCTGAGGCCTGGTCGGTCTGAGTTCTTCCTGGGCACGGTCTGTCTGAGTTCTCCCTGGGCGGTCTGTCTGAGGCCTGGTCTGTCTGAGTTCTCCCTGGGCAAGGTCGGTCTGAGTTCTCCCTGGGCACGGTCGGTCTGAGTTCTCCCTGGGCACGGTCTGTCTGAGGCCTGGTCTGTCTGAGTTCTCCCTGGGCACGGTCTGTCTGAGGCCTGGTCTGTCTGGGTTCTCCCTGGGCACGGTCTGTCTGAGGCCTGGTCTGTCTGAGTTCTCCCTGGGCACGGTCTGTCTGAGTTCTCCCTGGGCACGGTCTGTCTGTCTACAACCATGTGTGTACCCAGTGGTCTCCTGCATTGAGTTTAAATACGTGCTGTCCAACCACAAGTAGTCCCAAAGCAAAGCACCTGCATTTCTCAAAATCAGCATCAGATATTTTTTTATTTGTGCAGTCATGATAGAGAAGAGGGCTAGGGATAGGGTTAGAAGTTACCAATGTTACAATAACACTGCTCTGTCTCCCCCCGTATAACAAGGTTAGAACAACAGACCCACTGCTCTCTGTTCGTCTCTCTCCTCATCTCCTTGTCAACCAGAGGACTCAGACTTCCCAGAACCCTTAGCCTTTTCAGACTGCACAGGAGACCAGTGTATTGGACACAGCTTCACTCTCATAATGGAACTAGAGGTAAAATAGCAGCAATCCCATTATCTTGGTAACGTTAATGAGCCCCTTTCAGATTTTTTGACAATAAACCACTAATATGCTGGTTCACATCCTGTGCTCTCATACTCAGCAGACAGGTTAAACATAAACATGAATCCTGAGCCTCAGGTCACACCGCTCCTGCTGCTGTGTAGTGTGTGCAGGGTAGTGTGTAGTGTAATCTGTGCAGTGAGCAGGGTTGTATGTAGTGTGTAGGGTAGTGTAATCTGTAGTGTGTAGTGTGCAGGTTATTGTGCAGTGTAATCTGTGTCGTGAGCAGGGTAGTGTGGAGGGTAGTATGTAGTGTGTAGTGTAGTATGTAGTGTGCAGGTTAGTGTGTAGTGTAGTGTGTAGTGTAGTATGTAGTGTAGTATGTAGTGTGTAGTGTAGTATGTAGTGTGTAGTGTAGTATGTAGTGTGGAGGGTAGTATGTAGTGTGCAGGTTAGTGTGTAGTGTAGTATGTAGTGTAGTGTGTAGTGTAGTATGTAGTGTGCAGGTTAGGTTAGTAGACCTGTAGACCTTACAGTGAAACGCTGACTGACAAGCCCTTAACCAACAGGTATAGACCTTACTGTGACATGCTGACTGACAAGCCCTTAACCAACAGTGTAGACCTTACTGTGAAATGCTGACGGACAAGCCCTTAACCAACAGTGTAGACCTTACTGTGAAATGCTGACTGACAAGCCCTTAACCAACAGGTGTAGACCTTACTGTGACATGCTGACTGACAAGCCCTTAACCAACAGTGTAGACCTTACTGTGAAATGCTGACTGACAAGCCCTTAACCAACAGTGTAGACCTTACTGTGAAATGCTGACTGACAAGCCCTTAACCAACAGGTGTAGACCTTACTGTGAAATGCTGACTGACAAGCCCTTAACCAACAGTGTAGACCTTACTGTGAAATGCTGACTGACAAGCCCTTAACCAACAGTGTAGACCTTACTGTGAAATGCTGACTGACAAGCCCTTAACCAACAGTGTAGACCTTACTGTGAAATGCTGACTGACAAGCCCTTAACCAACAGTGTAGACCTTACTGTGAAATGCTTGACTGACAAGCCCTTAACCAACAGTGTAGACCTTACTGTGAAATGCTGACTGACAAGCCCTTAACCAACAGTGTAGACCTTACTGTGAAATGCTGACTGACAAGCCCTTAACCAACAGTGTAGACCTTACTGTGAAATGCTGACTGACAAGCCCTTAACCAACAGTGTAGACCTTACTGTGAAATGCTGACTGACAAGCCCTTAACCAACAGTGTAGACCTTACTGTGAAATGCTGACTGACAAGCCCTTAACCAACAGTGTAGACCTTACTGTGAAATGCTGACTGACAAGCCCTTAACCAACAGTGTAGACCTTACTGTGAAATGCTGACTGACAAGCCCTTAACCAACAGTGTAGACCTTACTGTGAAATGCTGACTGACAAGCCCTTAACCAACAGTGTAGACCTTACTGTGAAATGCTGACTGACAAGCCCTTAACCAACAGTGTAGACCTTACTGTGAAATGCTGACTGACAAGCCCTTAACCAACAGTGTAGACCTCACTGTGAAATGCTGACTGACAAGCCCTTAACCAACAGTGTAGACCTCACTGTGAAATGCTGACTGACAAGCCCTTAACCAACAGTGTAGACCTCACTGTGAAATGCTGACTGACAAGCCCTTAACCAACAGTGTAGACCTCACTGTGAAATGCTGACTGACCAGCCCTTAACCAACAGTGTAGACCTCACTGTGAAATGCTGACTGACAAGCCCTTAACCAACAGTGTAGACCTCACTGTGAAATGCTGACTGACAAGCCCTTAACCAACAGTGTAGACCTTACTGTGAAATGCTGACTGACAAGCCCTTAACCAACAGTGTAGACCTTACTGTGAAATGCTGACTGACAAGCCCTTAACCAACAGTGTAGACCTTACTGTGAAATGCTGACTGACAAGCCCTTAACCAACAGTGTAGACCTCACTGTGAAATGCTGACTGACAAGCCCTTAACCAGTGTAGAACTGTGAAATGCTGTGCCCTTAACCAACAGTGTAGACCTCACTGTGAAATGCTGACTGACAAAGCCCTTAACCAACAGTGTAGACCTCACTGTGAAATGCTGACTGACAAGCCCTTAACCAACAGTGTAGACCTCACTGTGAAATGCTGACTGACAAGCCCTTAACCAACAGTGTAGACCTTACTGTGAAATGCTGACTGACAAGCCCTTAACCAACAGTGTAGACCTTACTGTGAAATGCTGACTGACAAGCCCTTAACCAACAGTGTAGACCTCACTGTGAAATGCTGACTGACAAGCCCTTAACCAACAGTGTAGACCTCACAGTGAAATGCTGACTGACAAGCCCTTAACCAACAGTGTAGACCTCACAGTGAAATGCTGACTGACCAGCCCTTAACCAACAGTGTAGACCTCACTGTGAAATGCTGACTGACAAGCCCTTAACCAACAGTGTAGACCTTACTGTGAAATGCTGACTGACAAGCCCTTAACCAACAGTGTAGACCTCACTGTGAAATGCTGACTGACAAGCCCTTAACCAACAGTGTAGACCTCACAGTGAAATGCTGACTGACCAGCCCTTAACCAACAGTGTAGACCTCACTGTGAAATTCTGACTGACAAGCCCTTAACCAACAGTGTAGACCTTACTGTGAAATGCTGACTGACAAGCCCTTAACCAACAGTGTAGACCTCACTGTGAAATGCTGACTGACAAGCCCTTAACCAACAGTGTAGACCTCACTGTGAAATGCTGACTGACAAGCCCTTAACCAACAGTGTAGACCTTACTGTGAAATGCTGACTGACAAGCCCTTAACCAACAGTGTAGACCTTACTGTGAAATGCTGACTGACAAGCCCTTAACCAACAGTGTAGACCTTACTGTGAAATGCTGACTGACAAGCCCTTAACCAACAGTTTAGACCTTACTGTGAAATGCTGACTGACAAGCCCTTAACCAACAGTGTAGACCTTACTGTGAAATGTTTACTGACAAGCCCTTAACCAACAGTGTAGACCTTACTGTGAAATGTTTACTGACAAGCCCTTAACCAACAGTGTAGACCTTACTGTGAAATGCTGACTGACAAGCCCTTAACCAACAGTGTAGACCTTACTGTGAAATGCTTTACTTACAAGCCCTTAACCAACAGTGTAGACCTTACTGTGAAATGCTGACTGACAAGCCCTTAACCAACAGTGTAGACCTTACTGTGAAATGCTTTACTTACAAGCCCTTAACCAACAGTGTAGACCTTACTGTGAAATTCTGACTGACCAGCCCTTAACCAACAGTGTAGACCTTACTGTGAAATGCTGACTGACAAGCCCTTAACCAACAGTGTAGACCTTACTGTGAAATGCTGACTGACAAGCCCTTAACCAACAGTGTAGACCTTACTGTGAAATGCTGACTGACAAGCCCTTAACCAACAGTGTAGACCTTACTGTGAAATGCTGACTGACAAGCCCTTAACCAACAGTGTAGACCTCGCTGTGAAATGCTGACTGACAAGCCCTTAACCAACAGTGTAGACCTCACTGTGAAATGCTGACTGACAAGCCCTTAACCAACAGTGTAGACCTCACTGTGAAATGCTGACTGACAAGCCCTTAACCAACAGTGTAGACCTCACTGTGAAATGCTGACTGACAAGCCCTTAACCAACAGTGTAGACCTCACTGTGAAATGCTGACTGACCAGCCCTTAACCAACAGTGTAGACCTCACTGTGAAATGCTGACTGACAAGCCCTTAACCAACAGTGTAGACCTCACTGTGAAATGCTGACTGACAAGCCCTTAACCAACAGTGTAGACCTTACTGTGAAATGCTGACTGACAAGCCCTTAACCAACAGTGTAGACCTTACTGTGAAATGCTGACTGACAAGCCCTTAACCAACAGTGTAGACCTTACTGTGAAATGCTGACTGACAAGCCCTTAACCAACAGTGTAGACCTTACTGTGAAATGCTGACTGACAAGCCCTTAACCAACAGTGTAGACCTTACTGTGAAATGCTGACTGACAAGCCCTTAACCAACAGTGTAGACCTCACTGTGAAATGCTGACTGACAAGCCCTTAACCAACAGTGTAGACCTCACTGTGAAATGCTGACTGACAAGCCCTTAACCAACAGTGTAGACCTCACTGTGAAATGCTGACTGACAAGCCCTTAACCAACAGTGTAGACCTCACTGTGAAATGCTGACTGACAAGCCCTTAACCAACAGTGTAGACCTCACTGTGAAATGCTGACTGACCAGCCCTTAACCAACAGTGTAGACCTCACTGTGAAATGCTGACTGACCAGCCCTTAACCAACAGTGTAGACCTCACTGTGAAATGCTGACTGACAAGCCCTTAACCAACAGTGTAGACCTCACTGTGAAATGCTGACTGACAAGCCCTTAACCAACAGTGTAGACCTCACTGTGAAATGCTGACTGACAAGCCCTTAACCAACAGTGTAGACCTTACTGTGAAATGCTGACTGACAAGCCCTTAACCAACAGTGTAGACCTTACTGTGAAATGCTGACTGACAAGCCCTTAACCAACAGTGTAGACCTCACTGTGAAATGCTGACTGACAAGCCCTTAACCAACAGTGTAGACCTCACAGTGAAATGCTGACTGACAAGCCCTTAACCAACAGTGTAGACCTCACAGTGAAATGCTGACTGACCAGCCCTTAACCAACAGTGTAGACCTCACTGTGAAATGCTGACTGACAAGCCCTTAACCAACAGTGTAGACCTTACTGTGAAATGCTGACTGACAAGCCCTTAACCAACAGTGTAGACCTTACTGTGAAATGCTGACTGACAAGCCCTTAACCAACAGTGTAGACCTTACTGTGAAATGCTGACTGACAAGCCCTTAACCAACAGTGTAGACCTCACTGTGAAATGCTGACTGACAAGCCCTTAACCAACAGTGTAGACCTCACTGTGAAATGCTGACTGACAAGCCCTTAACCAACAGTGTAGACCTCACTGTGAAATGCTGACTGACAAGCCCTTAACCAACAGTGTAGACCTCACTGTGAAATGCTGACTGACAAGCCCTTAACCAACAGTGTAGACCTCACTGTGAAATGCTGACTGACAAGCCCTTAACCAACAGTGTAGACCTTACTGTGAAATGCTGACTGACAAGCCCTTAACCAACAGTGTAGACCTTACTGTTAAATGCTGACTGACAAGCCCTTAACCAACAGTGTAGACCTTACTGTGAAATGCTGACTGACAAGCCCTTAACCAACAGTGTAGACCTCACTGTGAAATGCTGACTGACAAGCCCTTAACCAACAGTGTAGACCTCACTGTGAAATGCTGACTGACAAGCCCTTAACCAACAGTGTAGACCTCACTGTGAAATGCTGACTGACAAGCCCTTAACCAACAGTGTAGACCTCACTGTGAAATGCTGACTGACAAGCCCTTAACCAACAGTGTAGACCTCACTGTGAAATGCTGACTGACCAGCCCTTAACCAACAGTGTAGACCTCACTGTGAAATGCTGACTGACAAGCCCTTAACCAACAGTGTAGACCTCACTGTGAAATGCTGACTGGCAAGCCCTTAACCAACAGTGTAGACCTTACTGTGAAATGCTGACTGACAAGCCCTTAACCAACAGTGTAGACCTTACTGTGAAATGCTGACTGACAAGCCCTTAACCAACAGTGTAGACCTCACTGTGAAATGCTGACTGACAAGCCCTTAACCAACAGTGTAGACCTCACAGTGAAATGCTGACTGACAAGCCCTTAACCAACAGTGTAGACCTCACAGTGAAATGCTGACTGACCAGCCCTTAACCAACAGTGTAGACCTCACTGTGAAATGCTGACTGACAAGCCCTTAACCAACAGTGTAGACCTTACTGTGAAATGCTGACTGACAAGCCCTTAACCAACAGTGTAGACCTTACTGTGAAATGCTGACTGACAAGCCCTTAACCAACAGTGTAGACCTCACTGTGAAATGCTGACTGACAAGCCCTTAACCAACAGTGTAGACCTCACTGTGAAATGCTGACTGACAAGCCCTTAACCAACAGTGTAGACCTTACTGTGAAATGCTGACTGACAAGCCCTTAACCAACAGTGTAGACCTTACTGTGAAATGCTGACTGACAAGCCCTTAACCAACAGTGTAGACCTTACTGTGAAATGCTGACTGACAAGCCCTTAACCAACAGTGTAGACCTCACTGTGAAATGCTGACTGACAAGCCCTTAACCAACAGTGTAGACCTCACTGTGAAATGCTGACTGACAAGCCCTTAACCAACAGTGTAGACCTCACTGTGAAATGCTGACTGACAAGCCCTTAACCAACAGTGTAGACCTCACTGTGAAATGCTGACTGACCAGCACTGTGAAATGCTGACTGACCAGCCCTTAACCAACAGTGTAGACCTCACTGTGAAATGCTGACTGACAAGCCCTTAACCAACAGTGTAGACCTCACTGTGAAATGCTGACTGACAAGCCCTTAACCAACAGTGTAGACCTTACTGTGAAATGCTGACTGACAAGCCCTTAACCAACAGTGTAGACCTTACTGTGAAATGCTGACTGACAAGCCCTTAACCAACAGTGTAGACCTTACTGTGAAATGCTGACTGACAAGCCCTTAACCAACAGTGTAGACCTTACTGTGAAATGCTGACTGACAAGCCCTTAACCAACAGTGTAGACCTTACTGTGAAATGCTGACTGACAAGCCCTTAACCAACAGTGTAGACCTCACTGTGAAATGCTGACTGACAAGCCCTTAACCAACAGTGTAGACCTCACTGTGAAATGCTGACTGACAAGCCCTTAACCAACAGTGTAGACCTCACTGTGAAATGCTGACTGACAAGCCCTTAACCAACAGTGTAGACCTCACTGTGAAATGCTGACTGACAAGCCCTTAACCAACAGTGTAGACCTCACTGTGAAATGCTGACTAGCCCTTAACCAACAGTGTAGACCTCACTGTGAAATGCTGACTGACAAGCCCTTAACCAACAGTGTAGACCTCACTGTGAAATGCTGACTGACAAGCCCTTAACCAACAGTGTAGACCTTACTGTGAAATGCTGACTGACAAGCCCTTAACCAACAGTGTAGACCTTACTGTGAAATGCTGACTGACAAGCCCTTAACCAACAGTGTAGACCTCACTGTGAAATGCTGAACCAACAGTGTAGACCTCACAGTGAAATGCTGACTGACAAGCCCTTAACCAACAGTGTAGACCTCACAGTGAAATGCTGACTGACCAGCCCTTAACCAACAGTGTAGACCTCACTGTGAAATGCTGACTGACAAGCCCTTAACCAACAGTGTAGACCTTACTGTGAAATGCTGACTGACAAGCCCTTAACCAACAGTGTAGACCTTACTGTGAAATGCTGACTGACAAGCCCTTAACCAACAGTGTAGACCTTACTGTGAAATGCTGACTGACAAGCCCTTAACCAACAGTGTAGACCTCACTGTGAAATGCTGACTGACAAGCCCTTAACCAACAGTGTAGACCTCACTGTGAAATGCTGACTGACAAGCCCTTAACCAACAGTGTAGACCTCACTGTGAAATGCTGACTGACAAGCCCTTAACCAACAGTGTAGACCTCACTGTGAAATGCTGACTGACAAGCCCTTAACCAACAGTGTAGACCTCACTGTGAAATGCTGACTGACAAGCCCTTAACCAACAGTGTAGACCTTACTGTGAAATGCTGACTGACAAGCCCTTAACCAACAGTGTAGACCTTACTGTGAAATGCTGACTGACAAGCCCTTAACCAACAGTGTAGACCTTACTGTGAAATGCTGACTGACAAGCCCTTAACCAACAGTGTAGACCTCACTGTGAAATGCTGACTGACAAGCCCTTAACCAACAGTGTAGACCTCACTGTGAAATGCTGACTGACAAGCCCTTAACCAACAGTGTAGACCTCACTGTGAAATGCTGACTGACAAGCCCTTAACCAACAGTGTAGACCTCACTGTGAAATGCTGACTGACAAGCCCTTAACCAACAGTGTAGACCTCACTGTGAAATGCTGACTGACCAGCCCTTAACCAACAGTGTAGACCTCACTGTGAAATGCTGACTGACAAGCCCTTAACCAACAGTGTAGACCTCACTGTGAAATGCTGACTGGCAAGCCCTTAACCAACAGTGTAGACCTTACTGTGAAATGCTGACTGACAAGCCCTTAACCAACAGTGTAGACCTTACTGTGAAATGCTGACTGACAAGCCCTTAACCAACAGTGTAGACCTCACTGTGAAATGCTGACTGACAAGCCCTTAACCAACAGTGTAGACCTCACAGTGAAATGCTGACTGACAAGCCCTTAACCAACAGTGTAGACCTCACAGTGAAATGCTGACTGACCAGCCCTTAACCAACAGTGTAGACCTCACTGTGAAATGCTGACTGACAAGCCCTTAACCAACAGTGTAGACCTTACTGTGAAATGCTGACTGACAAGCCCTTAACCAACAGTGTAGACCTTACTGTGAAATGCTGACTGACAAGCCCTTAACCAACAGTGTAGACCTTACTGTGAAATGCTGACTGACAAGCCCTTAACCAACAGTGTAGACCTCACTGTGAAATGCTGACTGACAAGCCCTTAACCAACAGTGTAGACCTTACTGTGAAATGCTGACTGACAAGCCCTTAACCAACAGTGTAGACCTTACTGTGAAATGCTGACTGACAAGCCCTTAACCAACAGTGTAGACCTTACTGTGAAATGCTGACTGACAAAGCCCTTAACCAACAGTGTAGACCTTACTGTGAAATGCTGACTGACAAAGCCCTTAACCAAGTGTAGACCTTACTGTGAAATGCTGACTGACAAGCCCTTAACCAAGTGTAGACCTTACTGTGAAATGCTTTACTTACAAGCCCTTAACCAACAGTGTAGACCTTACTGTGAAATGCTGACTGACAAGCCCTTAACCAACAGTGTAGACCTTACTGTGAAATGCTGACTGACAAGCCCTTAACCAACAGTGTAGACCTTACTGTGAAATGCTTTACTTACAAGCCCTTAACCAACAGTGTGGACCTTACTGCGAAATGCTGACTGACAAGCCCTTAACCAACAGTGTAGACCTTACTGTGAAATGCTGACTGACAAGCCCTTAACCAACAGTGTAGACCTTACTGTGAAATGCTGACTGACAAGCCCTTAACCAACAGTGTAGACCTTACTGTGAAATGCTGACTGACAAGCCCTTAACCAACAGTGTAGACCTCACTGTGAAATGCTGACTGACAAGCCCTTAACCAACAGTGTAGACCTTACTGTGAAATGCTGACTGACAAGCCCTTAACCAACAGTGTAGACCTTACTGTGAAATGTTTACTGACAAGCCCTTAACCAACAGTGTAGACCTTACTGTGAAATGCTGACTGACAAGCCCTTAACCAACAGTGTAGACCTTACTGTGAAATGCTGACTGACAAGCCCTTAACCAACAGTGTAGACCTTACTGTGAAATGCTTTACTTACAAGCCCTTAACCAACAGTGTAGACCTTACTGTGAAATGCTGACTGACAAGCCCTTAACCAACAGTGTAGACCTTACTGTGAAATGCTTTACTTACAAGCCCTTAACCAACAGTGTAGACCTTACTGTGAAATGCTGACTGACAAGCCCTTAACCAACAGTGTAGACCTTACTGTGAAATGCTGACTGACAAGCCCTTAACCAACAGTGTAGACCTTACTGTGAAATGCTGACTGACAAGCCCTTAACCAACAGTGTAGACCTTACTGTGAAATGCTGACTGACCAGCCCTTAACCAACAGTGTAGACCTTACTGTGAAATGCTGACTGACAAGCCCTTAACCAACAGTGTAGACCTTACTGTGAAATGCTGACTGACAAGCCCTTAACCAACAGTGTAGTTCAAGAAGAAGAAAATATTTACCAAGTAGACTAAAATAAAAAGTAACAATAACAACAATAAGAATAACAATAACAAGGCTGTATACAGGGTAGTGTGCAGGGTAGTGTGTAGTGTAGTATGTAATGTGCAGGGAAGTGTGTACTGTGCAGGGTAGTGTGTAGTGTAGTATGTAGTATGTAGTGTGCAGGGAAGTGTGTACTGTGTAGTGTAGTGTAGGGTAGTGTGTGTTGTGCAGGGTAGTGTGTAGTGTACTATGTAGTGTGCAGGGAAGTGTGTAGTGTGCAGGGAAGTGTGTAGTGTAGTGTGTGTTGTGTAGTGTACTATGTAGTGTGCAGGATAGTGTGTAGTGTAATATGTAGTGTGCAGATTAGTGTGTAGTGTGCAGGGTAGTGTGTAGTGTAGTATGTAGTGTGCAGATTAGTGTGTAGTGTGCAGAGTAGTGTGTAGTGTAGTATGTAGTGTTCAGGGAAGTGTGTACTGTGTAGGGTAGTGTGTGTTGTGCAGGGTAGTGTGTAGTGTGTAGGGTAGTATGTAGTGTTCAGGGAAGTTTGTAGTGTGCAGGGTAGTGTAGTGTGCAGGGTAGTGTGTAGTGTGTAGGGTAGTATGTAGTGTTCAGGGAAGTGTGTAGTGTAATGAGGACCATGTGTGTGTAATGATGAGGACCATGTGTGTGTAATGATGAGGACCAGGTGTGTGTAATGATGAGCTCCAGATGTGTGTAATGATGGGGACCAGGTGTGTGTAATGATGGGGACCAGGTGTGTGTAATGATGAGAACCAGGTGTGTGTGATGATTTGGGACCAGGTGTGTGTAATGATGAGGACTAGGTGTGTGTAATGATGAGGACCAGGTGTGTGTAATGATGGGGACCAGGTGTGTGTAATGATGGGGACCAGGTGTGTGTAATGATGGGGACCAGGTGTGTGTAATGATGAGAACCAGGTGTGTGTGATGATTTGGGACCAGGTGTGTGTAATGATGAGGACTAGGTGTGTGTAATGATGAGGACCAGGTGTGTGTAATGATGAGCTCCAGGTGTGTGTAATGATGAGAACCAGGTGTGTGTAATGATGAGAACCAGGTGTGTGTAATGATGAGGACCAGGTGTGTGTAATGATGAGGACCAGGTGTGTGTAATGATGGGGACCAGGTGTGTGTAATGATGGGGACCAGGTGTGTTATGATGAGGACCAGGTGTGTGTAATGATGAGAACCAGGTGTGTGTGATGATTTGGGACCAGGTGTGTGTAATGATGAGGACTAGGTGTGTGTAATGATGAGGACCAGGTGTGTGTAATGATGAGGACCAGGTGTGTGTAATGATGAGGACCAGGTGTGTGTAATGAAGGTTACCAGGACTGGTTGTTAGTAGACTGGTGACATTGAGAGCTGGAGAGGGGGAGAGGGAGTTAGCATAACAGTACCCGCTCCCGAAGCGGCTCCAGCAGCAGGGCGACGCCGGCCAGGAGTACGGCCCCGAGGGCGAGGAACGGGCCGGTCCGGACATGGAAATGCCTGACAATGTTGGGGTCCAGGATGTTGGCCAGCGTGACCCAACAGCACTCCTACGGACCTTACCCCTCCCATTCCACCAAGTACTGAAGCCGTTCCCCACAACGCCGAGAGTCCAGTAGGGATCTGACGGCATAGGCGATGGTCCCATCGATGTCCAGGGAGGCGGAGGGGTGTCGTGGGGGTACGGCATCAGCCAGAAGACCAAGAACCACCAGGCCTGTGGAGGTAAACATTAAAAGAGGATGAGATCTGGTAGTTGGTGGGGAGTTGTAAGTGATATGCTACCTCGTTGACCCGCCGGAGGACCTTGAAGGGCCCCACAAACCGGGGGCTCAGCTTCCAGCAGGGCAAGCGGAACGGGATGTTCCCGGTGGAGAGCCAGATGTGATCACTAGGATGGAACACAGGAGCCTCACTGCGGTGGTGGTCCGCCTGCTCCTTCTGGCGGTGGAACCCCTCATCCACCACAGGGGCTTCGGTCTGGCTCAGGGTCCACGGGGCCAGGGCCGGCTGATATCCCATTACGCAAAGGGATATCAGCCCGGTGGAGGAGTGACGAAGTGAGTTCTGGCCGTACTCCGTCCAGGGAAGGAACCGGGTCCTGGCAGTGGCTTTCTTGGCGCATGGGTCCCACGGTGAGGGTGAGTGGTGCTGTGATGTGCCTGATCCCAACGGTCGATTATCCAGGGCTTGGACCGGAAAGGGAAAGGAGAGCGGGTACGAGGTGATGTTCAGGGAAAGGCTAGGGCCTGGTCGATGAAATTCCCCGTAGCACCGGAGTCCACAGGAGCAGTAGAGACAACACCTGAGCGACACCTGAGGGACAGCCAGCCAGTGAAAATGATGATGATGGAATACCCACACCTACCCTGGGAGATGGAAGATCATGGAGCCGCCCCTCTGCTCTAGTGGACCCGGGGTTGGGACGCACCGGATACCGCTGAAGCTGGTCCCCCTCCTGGCCGCAATAGGAACCCAGCACTTCCTCTCTCCCAAACACCCTCACGGTCAGCAGGGACAATACTGTGGCAATCTTGGACCTGTCGGTGGTGGGGGCTCCCATCTGATGGACGAAATACAGGGAGCACTGGAGTAGGAAGCTACGGCATTTGGATGGAGTTCCGTCATACTTGTCCGGGAGGGACAGTCGGGCATTGCCTCCCTGGGCGGACTGCTAGGTAGGCTGGGTGGCTGGCTCGCTGAGACAACTCATGGTAGGAAGCCCTCCCTCCCTGGGCATACTGCTGGGTAGGCTGGGGGGCTGGGTCCCTGGGTGGACCGCTGGGGGCTGGGTCCCTGGGTGGACTGCTGGGGGCTGGGTCCCTGGGTGGACCGCTGGGGGCTGGGTCCCTGGGTGGACCGCTGGGGGCTGGGTCCCTGGGTCCCTGGGTGGACCGCTGGGGGCTGGGTCTCTGGGTGGACTGCTGGGGGCTGGGGAGCTGGGTCCCTGGGTGGACTGCCTGGGGGCTGGGTCCCTGGGTGGACCGCTGGGGGGCTGGGTCCCTGGGTGGACTGCTGGGGGCTGGGTCCCTGGGTGGACCGCTGGGGGCTGGGTCCCTGGGTGGACCGCTGGGGGCTGGGTCCCTGGGTGGACCGCTGGGGGGGGCTGGGTCCCTGGGTGGACTGCTGGGGGCTGGGTCCCTGGGTGGACCGCTGGGGGGCTGGCTCGCTGAGTTGACTCATGGTAAGAGGTCCTCTGCTAGTTTTGGGCAGGGTCGAGGCGGCTGAAGATCTCATCCATAGCCACACCCAGTTGTGCCAGCTGATCGTGGTGTTGGCGGAGTAGGCGTCCCTGTTCACCAACTGTCTGGGAGATGTCTTTCTCTTCTGCTACTTTCATATAGTGAGGCAATATTCTGTAACGTACACACTGGTAGTCAGGTGAGTTTAATGACGAGACAGAAGGCAGGTAAACAAAACAGGAGAAGCGTACTGAACGTGACCAAAACCAACTGCCTGACGACTGAGGCTACTGAGGGCTAAATAAAGGCAGATTAATCAAGGTGATGGTGAGGTCCAGGTGTACGTAATGACCGGTGGTTAGTAGACTGGTGACGTTGAGCGCTGGAGATGGGAACGGGAGTAGATGTGGCACTTCTAAGAAAAGTCATCTAGTTTCTTCAGCTCTTTGCAATTTTCGGGTTAATCTCCAACCTTCAATTTTTAAGAAAAATTCTGGAAAAATTGGTTTTCAAACAGCTAAATTATTTATCAAGTGCCAATTGTATTTTTCAAAAATTCCAATCTGGTTTTTGTGCCCACCACAGCACAGAGACAGCATTATTAAAGTGGTACATGATCTTAGAGGCAGCATAGATGCCAAACAGCTCTCTGTCCTTATACTCTTAGATTTAAGTGCTGCCTTCAACACTGTTGACCATGATGTCCTTCTGGACAGACTGGAGAGGTGGGTTGACCACTCAGGTCCAGTTCTAAATTGGTTTAGAACCTGAACATAGCTCAGAGAAAACGCATATCACATGTTGCGTTCCACAAGATTACATTTTGGGTCCGTGTGTAGCTGGTGTAGAGAGTCAGGCGCAGGACAGCAGATATGAGTAATCAACGTACTTTACTCAAAATTACAAAAAAAACAAGGCAACAAAAACCGATGTACAAAGAACAATCACTCACAAACAACACATGGGGAACAGAGGGTTAAAAAATAAACAAGTAATTGGTTGAGTGAAGCCAGGTGTGAAAGACAAAGACAAAACAAATGGAAAAAATGAAAAAGAGGATCGGCGGTGGCCAGAAGGCCGGTGACGTCGACCGCCGCCCGAACAAGTAGAGGGACCAGCTTCGGCGGAAGTCGTGACAGTCCGGTACTGTTCAGTTTATATATGTTACCCCTTTCTCCAGCTAAATCAAGGCAAGACCGAGATAGTTATTGTTGGAGCCAAAGCACAGAGAGAGAATCTGGCGGCACATATTAATTCACGGGCAATAAAGAGGTAAAGGTAAAATATCTAGGTGTCATTTTAGATTCTGAACTCAATTTCAAATCACACATTAGGAATGTGACCAAAATAGCTTTTTTACTACCTGGGAAACATTGCCAATGCTTCTGTCTCAGTCAGAGAGACTAATTCATGCTTTTATTACATACAGACTACTGTAATGCTCTCCTGTCTGGTCTACCCTACCCAAGAAAGCCATTGGTCAACTGTAAAACATACAGAATGCTGCAGCACGGGTACTGACCAAGACCAGATGGAGGGCAGACATTACACTAGTGTTAAGGTCTCTGCACTGGCTGCCTGTGAGTTCTAGAATACATTTGAAGATTCTTCTATTGGTTTTTAAATCAACGATTGTGCACCCCGATACATGTCAGACATACTTATAGTATGTAGTTATGTATATGTATTATAGTTATGTACCCAGAAGGTCCCTCAAGTCCTCTGGCTCTATCCCAAAGTCTAGGACCAAGAGGCATGGAGAGGCCGCCTTTAGTTATTATGCCCCCAGCCTCTGGAATAGTCTGCCAGAGATCCTGAGGAGGACCAAGAGGCATGGAGAGGCCGCCTTTAGTTACTATGCCCCCAGCCTCTGGAATAGTCTGCCAGAGATCCTGAGGAGGACCAAGAGGCATGGAGAGGCCGCCTTTAGTTATTATGCCCCCAGCCTCTGGAATAGTCTGCCAGAGATCCTGAGGAGGACCAAGAGGCATGGAGAGGCCGCCTTTAGTTATTATGCCCCCAGCCTCTGGAATAGTCTGCCAGAGATCCTGAGGAGGACCAAGAGGCATGGAGAGGCCGCCTTTAGTTACTATGCCCCCAGCTCCCAAACAGCCTGTTAGAGAACCTGAGGGGGCCGAAACTGTGGACATATTTAGAAGAGATCTTGGTCCTCCTCTCTCTCTCTCATCGACGAGCACCTTGGTCCTCCTCTCTCTCTCCCATCGACGAGCACCTTGGTCCTCCTCTCTCTCTCCCATCGACGAGCACCTTGGTCCTCCTCTCTCTCTCCCATCGACGAGCACCTTGGTCCTCCTCTCTCTCCCATCGACGAGCACCTTGGTCCTCCTCTCTCTCTCTCATCGACGAGCACCTTGGTCCTCCTCTCTCTCTCTCTCATCGGAGCACCTTGGTCCTCCTCTCTCTCTCCCATCGAGAGCACCTTGGTCCTCCTCTCTCTCTCCCATCGACGAGCACCTTGGTCCTCCTCTCTCTCTCCCATCGACGAGCACCTTGGTCCTCCCTCTCTCTCCCATCCGAGCACCTTGGCCTCCCATCGACGAGCACCTTGGTCTCTCCCATCGACGAGCATCTCTCCCATCGGAGCACCTTGGTCCTCCTCTCTCTCTCCCATCGACGAGCACCTTGGTCCTCCCTCTCTCTCCCATCGACGAGCACCTTGGTCCTCCTCTCTCTCTCCCATCGACGAGCACCTTGGTCCTCCTCTCTCTCTCCCATCGACGAGCACCTTGGTCCTCCTCTCTCTCTCTCATCGACGAGCACCTTGGTCCTCCTCTCTCTCCCATCGACGAGCACCTTGGTCCTCCTCTCTCTCCCATCGACGAGCACCTTGGTCCTCCTCTCTCTCTCCCATCGACGAGCACCTTGGTCCTCCCTCTCTCTCTCCCATCGACGAGCACCTTGGTCCTCCTCTCTCTCTCATCGACGAGCACCTTGGTCCTCCTCTCTCTCTCTCATCGACGAGCACCTTGGTCCTCCTCTCTCTCTCCCATCGACGAGCACCTTGGTCCTCCTCTCTCTCTCTCATCGACGAGCACCTTGGTCCTCCTCTCTCCCATCGACGAGCACCTTGGTCCTCCTCTCTCTCTCCCATCGACGAGCACCTTGGTCCTCCTCTCTCTCTCCCATTGACGAGCACCTTGGTCCTCCTCTCTCTCTCCCATCGACGAGCACCTTGGTCCTCCTCTCTCTCTCCCATCGACGAGCACCTTGGTCCTCCTCTCTCTCTCCCATCGACGAGCACCTTGGTCCCTCTCTCTCTCTCTCATCGACGAGCACCTTGGTCCTCCTCTCTCTCTCCCATCGACGAGCACCTTGGTCCTCCTCTCTCTCTCCCATCGACGAGCACCTTGGTCCTCCTCTCTCTCTCTCATCGACGAGCACCTTGGTCCTCCTCTCTCTCTCCCATCGACGAGCACCTTGGTCCTCCTCTCTCTCTCCCATCGACGAGCACCTTGGTCCTCTCTCTCTCTCTCATCGACGAGCACCTTGGTCCTCCTCTCTCTCTCTCATCGACGAGCACCTTGGTCCTCCCTCTCTCTCCCATCGACAGCACCTTGGTCCTCCTCTCTCTCTCATCGACGAGCACCTTGGTCCTCCTCTCTCTCTCCCATCGACGAGCACCTTGGTCCTCCTCTCTCTCTCTCATCGACGAGCACCTTGGTCCTCCTCTCTCTCTCTCGACGAGCACCTTGGTCCTCCTTTCTCTCCCATCGACGAGCACCTTGGTCCTCCTCTCTCTCTCCCATCGACGAGCACCTTGGTCCTCCTCTCTCTCTCCCATCGACGAGCACCTTGGTCCTCCTCTCTCTCTCCCATCGACGAGCACCTTGGTATCCTCCCATCGATGAGCACCTTGTCCTCCTCTCTCTCTCCCATCGACGAGCACCTTGGTTTTAGAGCACTCATCGACGAGCACCTTGGTCCTCCTCTCTCTCTCCCATCGACGAGCACCTTGGTCCTCCTCTCTCTCTCCCATCGACGAACGTTACAGCCAAGTATTGCGTCATGTGTCGGCTTCAAACTGTTAGTGTCTGCACACCTTTCTACACCGCTCCACCTTGTACATGTCATTTGTTTTAGGACCATACTGATGCCTCTGAACCACACATGCAGAGATTATCCTTGTACATGTCATTTGTTTTAGGACCATACTGATGCCTCTGAACCACACATGCAGAGATTATCCTTGTACATGTCATTTGTTTTAGGACCATACTGATGCCTCTGAACCACACATGCAGAGATTATCCTTGTACATGTCATTTGTTTTAGGACCATGCTGATGCCTCTGAACCACACATGCAGAGATTATCCTTGTACATGTCATTTGTTTTAGGACCATACTGATGCCTCTGAACCACACATGCAGAGATTATCCTTGTACATGTCATTTGTTTTAGGACCATACTGATGCCTCTGAACCACACATGCAGAGATTATCCTTGTACATGTCATTTGTTTTAGGACCATGCTGATGCCTCTGAACCACACATGCAGAGATTATCCTTGTACATGTCATTTGTTTTAGGACCATACTGATGCCTCTGAACCACACATGCAGAGATTATCCTTGTACATGTCATTTGTTTTAGGACCATACTGATGCCTCTGAACCACACATGCAGAGATTATCCTTGTACATGTCATTTGTTTTAGGACCATGCTTGTCAGGAGTCCGACCGAGGGTGGTTTCCCTTCCCGGGCGGGTGGCGCTCGGCGGTCGTCGTCACCGGCCTATTAGCTGCCACTGATTGTCTTTCCTCCCCCTCCTTGTATGTTTATTGGTAGCACCTGTTTATGTATGATTAGTTTGTCTTTATTAGACAGCCGGCCCGCCTGGTTGTTGTGCGGGATTATTTCAGTGTAACCTTCGGCTCTGTTGTAGAGGTACGTGTTAGTGCCTGGTCGTGATTTTTCCGTTGTACATTTGCATTCCCTGTGTTTGGGGCCGTTACTATTGTGAGCACCCTGTGGTGCGTTGGTGCTATTAAAGACGCACAGCATTGCACTCTCTGTCTCCTGCGTTTGACTCCACACCCACGACACCCGGAGCATTACAATGCTGATGCCTCTGAACCACACATGCAGAGATTATCCTACTCTACGTCTCACAAAGACATGTCGGTTGGAATCCAAAAAAATCTCAAATTTGGACTCATCAGACCAGCAGTCAAATAACCACCGGTCTAATGTCCATACTGATGCCTCTGAGGGGACGAAGTTGAATTGTTTTGGAAAAAATACGTCTCCTCTAACATGCTGACCACATTGCGTTACGTGCGCAAGCATTGCAAAATAAATTTACACATGCATGTGGTTGATCAATTGTTAAATCCAAACTGCTTGCGTGCGTCAATGAGCATCTGCGTAGCCAATGAGCATCTGCGTAGACAATGAGCATCTGCATAGTCAGGCGCTAAAAATAGAACTTGGTTCTATTTTGCAAGTCCCGCCTCTCCCATCTCCTCATTGGTTTTTAGGGGCATATACAGTTGCTATGGGGTGTTTATGTTGCTATGGGGGGGTTATGTTGCTATGGGGTGTTTACGGTGGGGCAAAAAGTATTTAGTCAGCCACTAATTGTGCTAAAAGTTCTACTAAAAGTTCTCCCACTTAAAAAGATGAGAGAGGCCTGTAATTTTCATCAAAGGTACACTTCAACTATGACAGACAAAAATGATTTTTTTTTTCTCAAGAAAATCACATTGTAGGATTTTTAATGAATTTATTTGCAAATTATTGGGGAAAATAAGTATTTGGTCAATAACAAAAGTTTATCTCAATACTTTGTTATATGCCCTTTGTTGGCAATGACAGATGTCAAACGTTTTCTGTAAGTCATCACAAGGTTTTCACACACTGTTGCTGGTATTTTGGCCCATTCCTCCATGCAGATCTCCTCTAGACCAGTGTACCCGCGTGGGTGATTGAAAGATGAACTGAGGTCCACACTCCAGTCCAGTTGATGGTGGTAATGCACCTTAAAGTTGGTTGCCAACCACCAAATAGTCCAAAGAAGAAGAAGAAGCCTGAAGGAGAAGAGATTACTAGAAACTAACTAGGTTTAAACTAACTAGGTTTACCCTTTTATCTGTGGATTAATCGTAGGAGTAGAGGATCTTGTGCATTTCAGGTAAAATAACAACCCAATGTTTATTTCCCAGAACAAATTATCTAGCTAGTGAGCAGCCGCACACAAGCCTAAGATCACCATGCGTAATGGCAAGAATTGTCTGGAGTGGTGTAAAGCTCGCTGCCATTGGCCCCCGGAGCAGTGGATACGGGTTCTCTGGTGTGATGATTTAACACTTCACCATCTAGCAGTCCAACGGATGAATCTGGGTTTGGCGGATGCCATGAGAACGCTACCTGCCCAAATGCATAGTGCCAACTGTAAAGTTTGGTGGAGGACGAATAATGGTTGAGGGCTGTTTTTAATGGTTTGGGCTAGGCCCATTAGTTCCAGTGAAGGGAAACATCAACTATACATTACCAGTCAAAAGTTTGGACACATCTACTCATTCAAGGGATTTTCTTTATTTTCACTATTTTATACATTGTAGAATAATAGTGAAGATATCTAAACTGTGAAATAACACACATGGAATCTTAAAGTAACCAAAAACCTGTTTCACAAATTAGATTCTTCAAAGTAGTCAAACATTTAAGACGATTTGAGTCCAAACTGTTACTAGGCCACTCAGGAACATTCAATGTCATCTTGGTAAGCAACTCCAGCATATATTTGGCCTTGGCCTTGTGTTGTAGGTTATTGTCCTGGTGAAAGATGCATTAATCTCCCAGTGTCTGGTGGAAACAGACTGAACCAGGTTTTCTAGGATTTTGCCAGTGCTCTTTCCATTCCTTTTTTTATCCCAAAAATCTCCCTTGTAGTTGTCGATGGCAAGCATACCCATGACACGATGCAGCCACCACCATGCTTGAAAACATTGGGAGTGGTACTCAGTGATGTGTTGTGTTGGATTCTCCCCAAACATTACACTTTGTATTCAGGACATTAAGTTCATTTCTGAAGTTTTACTTTAGTGCCTTATTGCCAACAAGAAGCATGTTTTGGAAAAAATGTATTCTGTACAAGCTTTCTTTTTTTCACTCTGTCATGTAGTTTAGTATTGTGGAGTAACTACAATGTTGTTGATCCATTCTCAGTTTTCTCCTATCACAGCCATTAACCTCAGTCACTGTTTTAAAGTCACCATTGGCCTCATGGTGTAATCCCTGAGCGGTTTCTTTTCTCTCCAGCAACTGAGTTAGGAAGGACACCTGTATCTTTGTAGTGACTGGGTGTATTGATACACTATCCAAAGTGTAATTAATAACTTAATCATTCTCAAAGGGATATTCAATGTCTGCTTTTAATTTTATTTTGTAGCCATCTACCAATAGGTGTCTTTGCGAGGCATTGGCCAGTTGTGGCTGCTTCGTGTGGTGTATTGATGTCTCTGCCTTCTTGCCTTTTGTGTTGTTGTCTGTGCCCAATAATGTTTGTACCACATTTTGTGCTGCTACCATGTTGTTCTGCTGCCATGTTGTGTTGCTACCATGTTGTTGTCATGTTGCTACCATGCTGTGTTGTTGTCTTAGGTCTTTCTTTATGTAGTGTTGTGTTGTCTCTCTTGTTGTGATGTGGTCTCTCTATGTGTTTTTTGTCCTATATTTTTTAAACATTTTTAATCCCCGAAGGAGTCCTTTTGCCTTTTGGTAGGCCATCATTATAAATAAGTAATAATAAATAATTTGTGATCCGAGGAATCATTCAGAGTATCTCTACCGCTCCTGCTGTCTCTAGAGAGTTGAAGCAGCAGGTCAGGGACAGGAAGCACATCCGGTGAACAGGTCAGGGTTCCATAGCCGCAGGCAGAACAGTTGAAACTGGAGCAGCAGCACGACCAGGTGGACTGGGGACAGCAAGGAGACATCAAGCCAGGTAGTCCTGAGGCATGGTCCTAGGGCTCAGGTCCTCCGAGAGAGAAAGAGAGAATTAGAGAGAGCAAACTTAAATTCACACAGGACACCGCATAAGACAGGAGAAATACTCCAGATATAACAGACTGACCCTAGCCCCCCGACACATAAACTACTGCAGCATAAATACTGGAGGCTGAGACAGGAAGGGTCGGGAGACAATAACCCCGGACAGGGCCAAACAGGCAGTATATAACCCCACCCACTTTGCCAAAGCACAGCCCCCACACCACTAGAGGGATATCTTCAACCACCAACTTACCATCCTGAGACAAGGCCGAGTATAGCCCACAAAGATCTCCGCCACAGCACAACCCAAGGGGGGAGCCAACCTAGACAGGAAGATCACGTCAGTGACTCAACCCACTCAAGTGACGCACCCCTCCTAGGGACGGCATGAAAGAGCACCAGTAAGCCAGTGACTCAGCCCCTGTAATAGGGTTAGAGGCAGTGAATCCCATTGGAGAGAGAGGAACCGGCCAGGCTTGAGACAGCAAGGGCGGTTCGTTGCTCCAGTGCCTTTCCGTTCACCTTCACACTCCTGGGCCAGACAACACTCAATCATAGGACCTACTGAAGAGATGAGTCTTCAATAAAGACTTAAAGGTCGTGACCGAGTCTGTCTCTCACATGGACAGTGTCATTGACATCGACATCATTATTTTATCAAATCAATTCTCATTAATTATAATTACATGATTATTCTAATCATGTAAATGTAATTCACTAGGCACCAAGGAAAATATTCAGATTATAAAGTTATAATTTTCCTAAAATAACTCTTCAGATATTTTAATATCTGATCAATTAGTCTTTACCTCACGTTAGTCTCATTCCATAGCTGCAGACTAGTAATTAGTATCAAAGATTTGCTCTTATTCTGTCGGTGTCGATAGTCTCAGAGTTTCAACAACCATTACAACCTTAGTTTATAGTCAGTTTTATGGTCTCTACTCAAACCTCTCAGTTATCGAGGTAAACTGGTCTAAAGGGAAATCCTTCAGGTGGGAGTTATATTCGTAACAGCAGAAAAGGCTGTCCCATGATGCCAGGTCAATGTCTGTGCTCATGGGGTGGGCCTATGACTTAGTTAAACTCCAAAGGGAATTGGAGTTTCCTTCATTAAACAGTTTATAATCTCATTAGATAATTTCACAAATAATTTCATCTTTACTCGTTCATTTTATACAACAATTAGATGCAAGCCTCACAACTGAGACGCTTGTATAAACAGAGTTATGGTAATGTGGCTGTATTGTCTCATGAGTTTCACAAACATTAAATTAAATGGACCGGTCATAACTGGATTCTCCTCAGACCGTGTACACATTCTCCGAAACATGGACAATGTTCAGTTCAAGTTCTGTGATGTGGAAGAGGTTCCTTTGTCCTCCTGTGAAAATGTCTCTCTCTATACTGTCTGGCCATGAGGAGAGAGACTCCTCTAGGAATTTATGACCTGCCTCTGATTGGGAACCATATCAGGCCACCATAGACATACATATTACCTAGACCTACAAAACCCCTAGACAATACAAAAACTAACGTACCCACCCTAGTCACACCCTGACCAAACCAAAATAATAAAGAAAACAGAGATATCTCAGGTCAGGGCGTGACACTCTGTGCATGATTTCCCGCAAGACAGGAATGTCAGTGTTCTGCCATGGCCAGCGAAGAGCCCGGATCTCAATCCCCCCAGAAATGTCCGGGGACTTGCAGGTGCCTTGGTGGAAGAATGGGGTAACATCTCACAGCAAGAACTGGCAAATCTGGTGCAGTCTATGAGGAGATGCACTGCAGCACTTAATGCAGCTGGTGGCCACACCAGATACTGACTGTTACTTTTGATTTTGACCCCCCCCCCCCTTTGTTCAGGAACACATTATTCAATTTCTGTTAGTCACATGTCTGTGGAACTTGTTCAGCCACATACAATAAATATTACTATAAATATTTATATTCATGAAATCACAAGTGCAATATAGAAAATCCACCTGTCATGTCAGATTTTGAAATTATGCTTTACATAGAAAGCAATCCAAGCATTTGTGTAAGTTTATCGATCGCACGATAAAACATTAAGTACACTTAGCATCAGGTAGCTCGGTCACGAAAATCAGAAAAGCAATCAAATTAATCGTTTACCTTTGATGATCTTCAGATGTTTTCACTCACGAGACTCCCAGTTACACAACAAATGTTCCTTTTGTTCCATAAAGACTATTTTTAGATCCAAAATACCTCCGTTTGTTTGTCGCGTTATGTTCAGAAATCCACAGGAAAGATCGTTCACGACAACGCAGACAAATTCCAAATAGTTTCCATAATGTTCACAGAAACATGTCAAACGTTTTTTATAATCAATCCCGGGGTTGTTATTAAAATATATAATCGATAATATATCAACCGCAAATGTCTTTCACAGTAGGGAAAAACAGTGGGGAAAACAATGGCTGTCGAAATTCTGTTGAGCGAGCAAAACTCATGTGACCACGAAGCGATGTTATCGTTCTGGCTCATTTTTCAAAATCAAAGCCTGAAACTATGTCTGAAGACTGTTGACACCTTGAGGAAGTGATAGGAAAAGGAATCTGGTTCATATCCAGTTTTCAAAATAGAAGCCACTTCCTGCTTTGATTTTCCTCAGGGTTTCGCCTGCAATATCAGTTCTGTTATACTCACAGACAATATTTTGACAGTTTTGGAAACTTTAGAGTGTTTCCTATCCAATACTAATAATAATATGCATATATTAGCAACTGAGACTGAGGAGCTGGCCGTTTATAATGGGCACCTTTTCATCCAAGCTACTCAATTACTGCCCCTGCAGCCATAAAAAGTTACGTTTGCTGAAAATAAACGCAGTTGACAGTGAGAGGACGTTTCTTTTTTTTGATGAGTTTAACTCTAGCTCTTTTACAAAATGTTGTTTAAAAAAATCTGAAAATGAAAATATCGTGTTTTGGAATGAAGCCCTTCAAGCGTTATCGGTTTCGAGTATTGTACTTCGAGTTTTGAAAACATACTGAAAAATGTGCTAAAGTGATTGACAAAAAATGTTTAACGTGCTGCTGGGTGGAATTCTGAGGAGGTTTGTGTTGTTTACTCTCTGCTTTAGAGACACATGGAGCCTACCTAGGAAGGAGCTGGGGCGAAGTGTGTGTGTGTGTGTGCATGTTGCCACTTAGCGCTTGATGGTTTGAAGTAAAAAGGAGTACCTTGATGTCTGTATAGCAGACATTCAGACAGACAGTGTGATTAGATAATGATCGCTGGTGCATTTTCCCCCTCGCTGCCCGACCAACTGCAACAGTAACTGTAGCTGCTTGAATAGATACAAGACAACAACAATCTTAAAGATCTGAATGCTTTGCTGTAGGCCAAACAAACATCATGCTATAGCTCTGCTGTAGGCCAAACAAACATCATGCTATCGCTCTGCTGTAGACCAAACATCATACTATCGCTCTGCTGTAGGACAAACATCATACTATCGCTTTGCTGTAGACCAAACATCATACTATCGCTTTGCTGTAGGCCAAACATCATACTATTGCTCTGCTGTAGGCCAAACAAACATCATGCTATCGCTCTGCTGTAGACCAAACATCATGCTATCATTCTGCTGTAGGCCAAACAAACATCATGCTATCGCTCTGCTGTAGACCAAACAAACATCATACTATCGCTTTGCTGTAGACCAAACAAACATCATGCTATCGTTCTGCTGTAGGCCAAACAAACATCATGCTATCGCTCTGCTGTAGACCAAACAAACATCATGCTATCGCTTTGCTGTAGACCAAACAAACATCATGCTATCGCTTTGCTGTAGACCAAACAAACATCATGCTATCGCTTTGCTGTAGACCAAACAAACATCATGCTATCGCTCTGCTGTAGACCAAACAAACATCATGCTATCGCTCTGCTGTAGACCAAACAAACATCATGCTATCACTTTGAGACATTTTAACGATCTGCAACAACTCTTTAATTATTTTTAATTGAAATGTTTTAACACTTGATCGTGCATCTTATAGATGTGAATAACCACTTCTCTTTTCAATGATGTTTGAGTGAGATATGATCCTGATAGTATGAAATCCAATAGTATAGGAACATTGTTGTGCAGAACGTGAGTGTGATTGTAAGGAAGACATTCAGTGTGTGTGTGTGTAAGGAAGACATTCAGTATGAGTGGTTGTGGAGAATGAATGAAGGAGTGCCTGAGGGGTGTGGAGCTGAGCTGGAACGTGCTGTGACCTGCTGAGAGAGAGAGGGGGGGAGGGGGGGGGCGAGATTTATGTTTATTTATTTTCCCATTTGCACATCGTTACAATATTGTATATAAACATAATGACATTTGTAATGTTTACTGTTCATTTTTATTGTTTATTTCACTTCTGTATATTATCTACTTCACTTGCTATGGCAATGTTAACGTATGTTTCCCCATGACAATAAAGCCCATTGAATTGAATTGAATTGAGAGCCAGAGTGAGAGACAGACAGAGAGAGAGACAGACAGACAGAGAGAGAGACAGACAGACAGACACAGACAGAGAGAGAGAGAGACAGACAGACAGAGACAGAGTGAGAGACAGAGAGAGAGAGACAGACAGAGACAGACAGACAGACAGACAGACAGAGAGGACCCTGATACAACAGCCCAGCTGAGGCTCAGACACACCACTATAGGCTCTGAGGAATGAGGCCAGCATGAATGGATTTCTCTGTGTCACAATGATTGTAACACTTAGGGTATGTACACACACACACACCACAGGGAATGATCAGAGGGCCCTGTCTACTCCATGCGTGCATTTACACGCGTGTAAGTGTCGTGTGTGTGTGTGTTGTGTGTGTGTGTGAATGTGTGCAGTGTTCATACTCCGAGGAATAACTCCGAGGAATTTCAGGATACATGCCGAAGACAAAGAATGTGATCCATGTTGCTGCCTAAAGCTGTTCGTATATGTTTTTCCCCTGATAGATTTCCCTGACAGCAGCGAAGGAAAGCTAATAACAAGTCATCTCAATAACAAGTCATCCTAATAACAAGTCATCCCAATAACAAGTCATCCTAATATCAAGTCATCCCAATAACAAGTCATCCTAATAACAAGTCATCCCAATAACAAGTCATCCCAATAACAAGTCATCCCAATAACAAGTCATCCCAATAACAAGTCATCCTAATAACAAGTCATCCCAATAACAAGTCATCCCAATACCAAGTCATCCTAATAACAAGGCATCCTAATTCCTAAAACCAACTTGATAATAGTCCTATTCTATAATAATCTCAGAGGTTGTGTTCTGCTTATTCCTCTTTTTACTGACTGTACAATCTGGCTACTCCACATTATGCACAGATCGTCATTATAAATTGACAGATAAAACTAATAGAACAAATTAAATATAGGAAGTGCATTATCTCTTACATTTTACTTCATGTTTTTTATTTAAACATTTTTTATTTAAACATTTATATCACAATCTTTTTTCCCGTACAGCTGTATTCACACATTTCCTATTCTTGTTTTCCTTTTGGGCCGAATCCTAACTTGAGATGAGCGGCTCAATCCAAGTTTTTGGCTGAAAAATCTCTGATCAATATCAATCAATGAACGATTTAAGCCAATCGTGATGATTTCGTTTGAGTGCGGGTCCCATCTCAAGTTAGCATCTAGTCAGAAACCAATCAACGACAACGATCATGGACACCCAACATTTTGGGACATAAATCTACAGCTTAATAAATACTCTACAAAAATAACGCAGGCTTTTTATACCGGAGATAATGATCTGGAGGGAGGAATCGATACGGAAGAGGGGAGATTGGGTAAAGAAGAAGAAAAACGGCATGCTAACCTGAATATTACAGCTACCAATGAGCAGAATGCTAACCTGAATATTACAGCTACCAATGAGCAGAATGCTAACCTGAATATTACAGCTACCAATGAGCAGAATGCTAACCTGAATATTACAGCTACAAATGAGCAGAATGCTAACCTGAATATTACAGCTACCAATGAGCAGAATGCTAACCTGAATATTACAGCTACCAATGAGCAGAATGCTAACCTGAATATTACAGCTACCAATGAGCAGAATGCTAACCTGAATATTACAGCTACCAATGAGCAGAATGCTAACCCATCGCTCTGTAGATTCTGGATGTTACAAGACTCCTTTACACTCAGTTACAACTGTGATATCCACAGCACAAAGACACTTTCTGATTCTGATAGGTCAGGGATCTTCTCTGTCTCTCTCCCTCTTCTGATAGGTCAGGGATGTCTCTCTCTGTCTCTCTTCTGATAGGTCAGGGATCTCTCTCTACTGTCTCTCGCTTCTGATAGGTCAGGGATCTTTGTCTCTCTCTCTTCTGATAGGTCAGGGATGTCTCTCTCTCTCTTCTGATAGGTCAGGGATGTCTCGCTCTCTCTCTTCTGATAGGTCAGGGATGTCTCGCTCTCTCTCTTCTGATAGGTCAGGGATGTCTCTCTCTCTCTCTCGCTTTCTTCTGATAGGTCAGGGATCTCTCTCTCTCTATTCTGATAGGTTAGGAGGGTGTGACTCAAAACATGGAGATTTGGATCTGATCATTCAGCCAATTAAGAATCCCTGTGCTCTCCTTTTGGCCAATCAGAAACAAACTAAAAACTTACAATACAAATCTAAAACATGAAAAGTAATTTTCCCTTTTTATGAAGCTACACCAAGCTATCCCTTTTAAACCAAACTTTTATAGAATTATTATCAGAAAAAATATTTGTCAAAAATCCATCATACAGTTTGACTTTGAATATAATTTGATTTGATATGTCATAGAAATAAAGACCTGACATGACTTATAGACTGTGATTATCATGAAGACGAGAACAGTTCCTCATCTTCATCACGTTGGCTGATCAACAGACAGTCCTGTTCATATGGCACCTAGTTCCAAAGTCTAAAAACACTCATGGATGGTTTGAAGCACCAATTGAAGTACCAGATTCATAAACATTTCTCAGATCGTTTTCGTTTTTTTTCTCTCTCTCTCATGTTCATCTCTCCAGTTCTAAAACTCTCGAGCGTCCTCCACCTGTTTGTGGTAATCCTCATCCAGGGGGTTGTCTGGACACTTCTGCCCGTTGTTAGGAGGCCTGACCTGGTTATAACGACTCCAGTCCCCCTTACAGATGATCCAGGGCAGGACGTCGACCTTGTAGTGGAGGTCAGCAGAGAACTCATTGCTGATGAGGTTGGGTGTTCCGGCTCCTTTACCCCGGGTGATGAGCTTCATGTTGTCATTGTAGCAGCAGTGCTGTGCGGCCAGAGTAGTGGACTCTAGAGTTAACATGGAGCGGATGCAGCACCGGGCCGTGGGTTTGTAGATCTCTAGTTTCTCCTTGGGGCCGCTGGCGTCTTTCCAGCGGAAGTCCCGGCGTGTGGCGGGGTCGGGGACGTCGGCCGTGCTGTAGGCCACCTCGGTGGGGTAGGAGCAGGGGCAGCTGGGGAGGTCGTTGGAGACCTTGGTCATGTATTTCTTCAGGAACTCAGACTTACAGTTCATCCAGCGTTCACAGCTGTCCGTGTCTAGAAGACATTAGAGACAGAGACAGAGTTAGTTAGTCTGGATCTCTCCCTACAGCCGACTGGGTCTAGAAGATATTAGAGACAGAGACAGAGTTAGTTAGTCTGGATCTCTCCCTACAGCCGACTGGGTCTAGAAGACATTAGAGACAGAGACAGAGTTAGTTAGTCTGGATCTCTCCCTACAGCCGACTGGGTCTAGAAGACATTAGAGACAGAGTTAGTCTGGATCTCTCCCTACAGCTGTCTGGGTCTAGAAGACATTAGAGACAGAGACAGAGTTAGTCTGGATCTCTCCCTACAGCTGTCTGGGTCTAGAAGACATTAGAGACAGAGACAGAGTTAGTTAGTCTGGATCTCTCCCTACAGCTGTCTGGGTCTAGAAGACATTAGAGACAGAGTTAGTTAGTCTGGATCTCTCCCTACAGCTGTCTGGGTCTAGAAGACATTAGAGACAGAGTTAGTTAGTCTGGATCTCTCCCTACAGCTGTCTGGGTCTAGAAGACATTAGAGACAGAGTTAGTTAGTCTGGATCTCGCCCTACAGCTGTCTGGGTCTAGAAGACATTAGAGACAGAGACAGAGTTAGTTAGTCTGGATCTCTCCCTACAGCTGTCTGGGTCTAGAAGACATTAGAGACAGAGACAGAGTTAGTCTGGATCTCTCCCTACAGCTGTCTGGGTCTAGAAGACATTAGAGACAGAGACAGAGTTAGTTAGTCTGGATCTCTCCCTATAGCTGTCTGTGTCTAGAAGACATTAGAGACAGAGACAGAGTTAGTTAGTCTGGATCTCTCCCTACAGCTGTCTGGGTCTAGAAGACATTAGAGACAGAGACAGAGTTAGTCTGGATCTCTCCCTACAGCTGTCTGTGTCTAGAAGAGACAGAGTTAGTCTGGATCTCTCCCTACAGCTGTCTGGGTCTAGAAGAGACAGAGTTAGTCTGGATCTCTCCCTACAGCTGTCTGTGTCTAGAAGACATTAGAGACAGAGACAGAGTTAGTTAGTCTGGATCTCTCCCTACAGCTGTCTGGGTCTAGAAGACATTAGAGACAGAGACAGAGTTAGTTAGTCTGGATCTCTCCCTACAGCTGTCTGGGTCTAGAAGACATTAGAGACAGAGACAGAGTTAGTTAGTCTGGATCTCTCCCTACAGCTGTCTGGGTCTAGAAGACATTAGAGACAGAGACAGAGTTAGTTAGTCTGTATCTCTCCCTACAGCTGTCTGTGTCTAGAAGACATTAGAGACAGAGACAGAGTTAGTCTGGATCTCTCCCTACAGCTGTCTGTGTCTAGAAGAGACAGAGTTATTCTGGATCTCTCCCTACAGCTGTCTGGGTCTAGAAGACATTAGAGACAGAGAGAGTTAGTCTGGATCTCTCCCTACAGCAGTCTGTGTCTAGAAGAGACAGAGTTAGTCTGGATCTCTCCCTACAGCTGTCCGTGTCTAGAAGACATTAGAGACAGAGACAGAGTTAGTCTGGATCTCTCCCTACAGCTGTCTGTGTCTAGAAGACATTAGAGACAGAGACAGAGTTAGTTAGTCTGGATCTCTCCCTACAGCTGTCTGTGTCGAGAAGACATTTGAGACAGAGACAGAGTTAGTCTGGATCTCTCCCTACAGCTGTCCGTGTCTAGAAGACATTAGAGACAGAGACAGAGTTAGTCTGGATCTCTCCCTACAGCTGTCTGGGTCTAGAAGACATTAGAGACAGAGACAGAGTTAGTTAGTCTGGATCTCTCCCTACAGCTGTCCGTGTCTAGAAGACATTAGAGACAGAGACAGAGTTAGTCTGGATCTCTCCCTACAGCTGTCTGGGTCTAGAAGAGACAGAGTTAGCCTGGATCTCTCCCTACAGCTGTCCGTGTCTAGAAGACATTAGAGACAGAGACAGAGTTAGCCTGGATCTCTCCCTACAGCTGTCTGGGTCTAGAAGACATTAGAGACAGAGTTAGTCTGGATCTCTCCCTACAGCTGTCCGTGTCTAGAAGACATTAGAGACAGAGACAGAGTTAGTCTGGATCTCTCCCTACAGCTGTCCGTGTCTAGAAGACACTCGAGACAGAGACAGAGTTAGTCTGGATCTCACCCTACAGCTGTCCGTGTCTAGAAGACATTAGAGACAGAGACAGAGTTAGTCTGGATCTCTCCCTACAGCTGTCTGGGTCTAGAAGACATTAGAGACAGAGACAGAGTTAGTTAGCCTGGATCTCTCCCTACAGCTGTCCGTGTCTAGAAGACATTAGAGACAGAGTTAGCCTGGATCTCTCCCTACAGCTGTCTGGGTCTAGAAGACATTAGAGACAGAGACAGAGTTAGCCTGGATCTCTCCCTACAGCTGTCCGTGTCTAGAAGACATTAGAGACAGAGTTAGTCTGGATCTCTCCCTACAGTTGTCTGTGTCTAGAAGACATTAGAGACAGAGACAGAGTTAGTCTGGATCTCTCCCTACAGCTGTCTGGGTCTAGAAGACATTAGAGACAGAGACAGAGTTAGTTAGCCTGGATCTCTCCCTACAGCTGTCCGTGTCTAGAAGACATTAGAGACAGAGTTAGCCTGGATCTCTCCCTACAGCTGTCTGGGTCTAGAAGAGACAGAGTTAGCCTGGATCTCTCCCTACAGCTGTCTGGGTCTAGAAGAGACAGAGTTAGTTAGTCTGGATCTCTCCCTACAGCTGTCTGGGTCTAGAAGAGACAGAGTTAGTTAGTCTGGATCTCTCCCTACAGCTGTCTGGGTCTAGAAGACATTAGAGACAGAGACAGAGTTAGCCTGGATCTCTCCCTACAGCTGTCTGGGTCTAGAACAGACAGAGTTAGTTAGTCTGGATCTCTCCCTACAGCTGTCTGGGTCTAGAAAAGACAGAGTTAGTCTGGATCTCTCCCTACAGCTGTCTGGGTCTAGAAAAGACAGAGTTAGTCTGGATCTCTCCCTACAGCTGTCTGGGTCTAGACGAGACAGAGTTAGTCTGGATCTCTCCCTACAGCTGTCTGGGTCTAGAATAGACAGAGTTAGTTAGTCTGGATCTCTCCCTACAGCTGTCTGGGTCTAGAAGAGAGAGTTTGTTAGTCTGGATCTCTCCCTACAGCCGTCTGGGTCTAGAAGAGACAGAGTTTGTCTGGATCTCTCCCTACAGCTGTCTGGGTCTAGAAGAGAGAGACAGAGTTAGTCTGGATCTCTCCCTACAGTTGTCTGGGTCTGGAAGAGACAGAGTTAGTCTGGATCTCTCCCTACAACTGTCTGGGTCTAGAAGAGACAGAGTTAGTTAGTCTGGATCTCTCCCTACAGCTGTCTGGGTCTAGAAGAGACAGAGTTAGTTAGTCTGGATCTCTCCCTACAGCTGTCTGGGTCTAGAAGAGACAGAGACAGAGTTAGTCTGGATCTCTTCCTACAGCTGTCTGGGTTTAGAAGAGACAGGGTTAGTTAGTCACCTCTGCACCCTCTCTCTCTCTTTCTCTTTCACCCCATTCTCTCTCTCTCTCTGTCTCTGTCTCATACAAGATGGGAATGGGAGGATGCATAAGTGTGCTAGCCTAGCTATTTATTTGATTGGTTCTTTTCTCCTGGCTAACTGAGGATATTGGAACAGACACAGAGAGCAGAAGATTACAGAATGCTTGGCTCTCTTCCTGTCCTGATGCAGAATGAGAAAGAATGACGAGTGGGCCCAGGATGGACTGGGCCATAGAAATATATTGACTAGAACAGACATATCCTCACAAATCAATGGGCTGCGCTGGAGGACTGGGCCATGGAAATATATTGACTAGAACAGACATATCCTCACAAATCAATGGGCTGTCTGGGAGGACTGGGCCACTGTTTGAGGTCAATTCTGAAAGTAACCCTGACCTGGACATTCATGCTGAATAGAATCGCTGTTGCGTTTGACAGTGGAGGAAACCTGATGTTAAGATACATGAGGGGAAAATGATTAAAAGACTACTGAAAGAAGAGTCTTACCGACACCAAAGAGCTCTGTAGCGTTGAACTCATCGGTTCCAGCCAGCAGACTGACCTCAGTGGCGGCTGTCTTGAACGCATCTTCAATACCTTTAGACAGACACACGGTCAGTTAATGATGCAACAGGAAGAAAGATGTAAGCACAGTAAACACACCGTGTACTTCCTGCTTCCTGTTTCACACGCTGTGTACTTCCTGTTTCCTGTTTCACACCCCGTGTATTTCCTGTGTTACTCTGACCTCCTATAATACTGAAATGATGTTAATTTAAAAAAATCTACAGGTATTTATCATCCCTTTAAAAATCTACAGGTATTTATCATCCCTTTAAATATCCACAGGTATTTATCATCCCTTTAAATATCCACAGGTATTTATCATCCCTTTAAATATCCACAGGTATTTATCATCCCTTTAAATATCTACAGATATTTATCATCCCTTAAAATATCTACAGGTATTATCATCCCTTTAAATATCTACAGGTATTTATCATCCCTTTAAATATCTACAGGTATTTATCATCCCTTTAAATATCTACAGGTATTATCATCCCTTTAAATATCTACAGGTATTATCATCCCTTTAAATATCTACAGGTATTAATCATCCCTTTAAATATCTACAGGTATTTATCATCCCTTTAAATATCTACAGGTATTTATCATCCCTTTAAATATCTACAGGTATTTATCATCCCTTTAAATATCTACAGGTATTTATCATCCCTTTAAATATCTACAGGTATTTATCATCCCTTTAAATATCTACAGGTATTTATCATCCCTTTAAAAATCTACAGGTATTATCATCCCTTTAAATATCTACAGGTATTTAACATCCCTTTAAAAATCTACAGGTATTATCATCCCTTTAAATATCTACAGGTATTTATCATCCCTTTAAATATCTACAGGTATTTATCATCCCTTTAAATATCTTCAGATATTTATCATCCCTTAAAATATCCACAGGTATTTATCATCCCTTTAAATATCTACAGGTATTTATCATCCCTTTAAATATCTACAGGTATTTATCATCCCTTTAAATATCTACAGGTATTTATCATCCCTTTAAATATCTACAGGTATTTATCATCCCTTTAAATATCTACAGGTATTTATCATCCCTTTAAATATCTACAGGTATTTATCATCCCTTTAAATATCTACAGGTATTTATCATCCCTTTAAATATCTACAGGTATTATCATCCCTTTAAATATCTACAGGTATTTATGACCCGTAAAAAAAAAAAAATGTAAATATGACAGTGACCATTTAAACATGTGACCTGGATCCAATAACACAAATAAAGAAAAATAGGTTCAGAACACCTGGGCAGGTCAGCAAGCTGCCTCAATCAGGAGGTTCAGAACACAGCCTGTCACACTGTCCTCACCTGGGCAGGTCAGCAAGCTGCCTCAATCAGGAGGTTCAGAACACATAGCCTGTCACACTGTCCTCACCTGGGCAGGTCAGCAAGCTGCCTCAATCAGGAGGTTCAGAACACATAGCCTGTCACACTGTCCTCACCTGGGCAGGTCAGCAAGCTGCCTCAATCAGGAGGTTCAGAACACATAGCCTGTCACACTGTCCTCACCTGGGCAGGTCAGCAAGCTGCCTCAATCAGGAGGTTCAGAACACAGCCTGTCACACTGTCCTCACCTGGGCAGGTCAGCAAGCTGCCTCAATCAGGAGGTTCAGAACACAGCCTGTCACACTGTCCTCACCTGGGCAGGTCAGCAAGCTGCCTCAATCAGGAGGTTCAGAACACAGCCTGTCACACTGTCCTCACCTGGGCAGGTCAGCAAGCTGCCTCAATCAGGAGGTTCAGAACACAGCCTGTCACACTGTCCTCACCTGGGCAGGTCAGCAAGCTGCCTCAATCAGGAGGTTCAGAACACAGCCTGTCACACTGTCCTCACCTGGGCAGGTCAGCAAGCTGCCTCAATCAGGAGGTTCAGAACACAGCCTGTCACACTGTCCTCACCTGGGCAGGTCAGCAAGCTGCCTCAATCAGGAGGTTCAGAACACAGCCTGTCACACTGTCCTCACCTGGGCAGGTCAGCAAGCTGCCTCAATCAGCCTCAATCAGGAGGTTCAGAACACAGCCTGTCACACTGTCCTCACCTGGGCAGGTCAGCAAGCTGCCTCAATCAGGAGGTTCAGAACACAGCCTGTCACACTGTCCTCACCTGGGCAGGTCAGCAAGCTGCCTCAATCAGGAGGTTCAGAACACAGCCTGTCACACTGTCCTCACCTGGGCAGGTCAGCAAGCTGCCTCAATCAGGAGGTTCAGAACACAGCCTGTCACACTGTCCTCACCTGGGCAGGTCAGCAAGCTGCCTCAATCAGGGGGTTCAGAACACAGCCTGTCACACTGTCCTCACCTGGGCAGGTCAGCAAGCTGCCTCAATCAGGGGGTTCAGAACACATAGCCTGTCACACTGTCCTCACCTGGGCAGGTCAGCAAGCTGCCTCAATCAGGGGTTCAGAACACATAGCCTGTCACACTGTCCTCACCTGGGCAGGTCAGCAAGCTGCCTCAATCAGGGGGTTCAGAACACATAGCCTGTCACACTGTCCTCACCTGGGCAGGTCAGCAAGCTGCCTCAATCACCTGGGGGTTCAGAACACATAGCCTGTCACACTGTCCTCACCTGGGCAGGTCAGCAAGCTGCCTCAATCAGGGGGTTCAGAACACATAGCCTGTCACACTGTCCTCACCTGGGCAGGTCAGCAAGCTGCCTCAATCAGGGGGTTCAGAACACATAGCCTGTCACACTGTCCTCACCTGGGCAGGTCAGCAAGCTGCCTCAATCAGGGGTTCAGAACACAGCCTGTCACACTGTCCTCACCTGGGCAGGTCAGCAAGCTGCCTCAATCAGGGGGTTCAGAACACAGCCTGTCACACTGTCCTCACCTGGACAGGTCAGCAAGCTGCCTCAATCAGGGGGTTCAGAACACAGCCTGTCACACTGTCCTCACCTGGGCAGGTCAGCAAGCTGCCTCAATCAGGGGGTTCAGAACACACAGCCTGTCACACTGTCCTCACCTGGGCAGGTCAGCAAGCTGCCTCAATCAGGGGTTCAGAACACATAGCCTGTCACACTGTCCTCACCTGGACAGGTCAGCAAGCTGCCTCAATCAGGGGTTCAGAACACATAGCCTGTCACACTGTCCTCACCTGGGCAGGTCAGCAAGCTGCCTCAATCAGGGGGTTCAGAACACATAGCCTGTCACACTGTCCTCACCTGGGCAGGTCAGCAAGCTGCCTCAATCAGGGGGTTCAGAACACATAGCCTGTCACACTGTCCTCACCTGGACAGGTCAGCAAGCTGCCTCAATCAGGGGGTTCAGAACACATAGCCTGTCACACTCTCCTCACCTGGGCAGGTCAGCAAGCTGCCTCAATCAGGGGGTTCAGAACACACAGCCTGTCACACTGTCCTCACCTGGGCAGGTCAGCAAGCTGCCTCAATCAGGGGGTTTAGAACACATAGCCTGTCACACTGTCCTCACCTGGACAGGTCAGCAAGCTGCCTCAATCAGGGGGTTCAGAACACATAGCCTGTCACACTGTCCTGTCACACTCTCCTCACCTGGGCAGGTCAGCAAGCTGCCTCAATCAGGAGGTTCAGAACACAGCCTGTCACACTGTCCTCACCTGGGCAGGTCAGCAAGCTGCCTCAATCAGGAGGTTCAGAACACAGCCTGTCACACTGTCCTCACCTGGGCAGGTCAGCAAGCTGCCTCAATCAGGGGGTTCAGAACACATAGCCTGTCACACTGTCCTCACCTGGGCAGGTCAGCAAGCTGCCTCAATCAGGGGGTTCAGAACACATAGCCTGTCACACTGTCCTCACCTGGGCAGGTCAGCAAGCTGCCTCAATCAGGGGGTTCAGAACACATAGCCTGTCACACTGTCCTCACCTGGGCAGGTCAGCAAGCTGCCTCAATCAGGGGGTTCAGAACACATAGCTGACCTCAATCAGGGGGTTCAGAACACATAGCCTGTCACACTGTCCTCACCTGGGCAGGTCAGCAAGCTGCCTCAATCAGGGGGTGTAGAACACAGGGGGTTCAGAACACAGCCTGTCACACTGTCCTCACACTGTCCTCACCTGGGCAGGTCAGCAAGCTGCGTCAATCAGGGGGTTCAGAACACATAGCCTGTCACACTGTCCTCACCTGGGCAGGTCAGCAAGCTGCCTCAATCAGGGGGTGTAGAACACACAGCCTGTCACACTGTCCTCACACTGTCCTCACCTGGGCAGGTCAGCAAGCTGCCTCAATCAGGGGGTTCAGAACACATAGCCTGTCACACTGTCCTCACCTGGGCAGGTCAGCAAGCTGCCTCAATCAGGGGGTTCAGAACACATAGCTGACCTCAATCAGGGGGTTCAGAACACATAGCCTGTCACACTGTCCTCACCTGGGCAGGTCAGCAAGCTGCCTCAATCAGGGGTGTAGAACACACAGCCTGTCACACTGTCCTCACACTGTCCTCACCTGGGCAGGTCAGCAAGCTGCCTCAATCAGGGGTTGAGAACACAGCCTGGCACACTGTCCTCACCTGGGCAGGGCAGCAAGCTGCCTCAATCAGGGGGTTCAGAACACACAGCCTGTCACACTGTCCTCACCTGGGCAGGGCAGCAAGCTGCCTCAATCAGGGGGTTTAGAACACACAGCCTGTCACACTGTCCTCACCTGGGCAGGTCAGCAAGCTGCCTCAATCAGGGGGTTCAGAACACACAGCCTGTCACACTGTCCTCACCTGGGCAGGATGGCATGTCACAGGTGCGTGACTCAGTGGCAGTGCAGGCGTAACCACATGACCTGGTCCTCTTCTGGTTCCCGTTCTTACAGGTTACACTGCATGGAGACCAGTTACTCCAGTCACCCTCTCCGTCTATATAGTCTGGAGAGGAGCGCTGAGAGAGAGGGGGGAGGAAGAGAGAGAGGGGGGAGGGAGAGAGAGAGGGGGGGGAGGAAGAGAGAGGGGGAGGAAGAGAGGGGGAGGAGAGAGAGAGGGGGGGAGGAAGAGAGAGAGAGGGGGGAGGAAGAGAGAGGGGGGAGGAAGAGAGAGGGGGAGGAAGGGGGGGGAAGAGAGGGGGGGAGGAAGAGAGAGGGGGGGAGGAAGAGAGAGAGGGGGAGGAAGAGAGAGGGGGGGGGAGGAAGAGAGAGAGGGGGAGGAAGAGAGAGGGGGAGGAAGAGAGAGAGGGGGGAGGAAGAGAGAGGGGGGGAGGAAGAGAGAGAGGGGGGGAGGAAGAGAGAGAGGGGGATGAAGAGAGAGAGGGGGAGGGGGGAGGAAGAGAGAGAGGGGGAGGAAGAGAGAGAGGGGGAGGAAGAGAGAGAGGGGGAGGAAGAGAGAGAGATCAACATCAACAAAAAGTGCCGACTTTACAGTGAAATGCTTAATTATTAATTACTTACGAGCCGTTTCCTAACAATGCAGTGAAAAAGTATGAAAATGAACAAATAAATGAAAAGAAAATAGTACCACAATAAATAACAAAAAAGAGGCTACATATATATATATATAGAGTCAGTGCACTGGGGTACGGGGTAGTAATGAGTCAGTGTACTGGGGTACGAGGTAGTAGTGAGTCAGTGCACTGGGGTACGAGGTAGTAATGAGTCAGTGTACTGGGGTACGAGGTAGTAATGAGTCAGTGTCCTGGGGTACGAGGTAGTAGTGAGTCAGTGTCCTGGGGTACGAGGTAGTAGTGAGTCAGTGTCCTGGGGTACGAGGTGGTAGTGAGTCAGTGTCCTGGGGTACCAGGTAGTAGTGAGTCAGTGTACTGGGGTACGAGGTAGTAGTGAGTCAGTGTCCTGGGGTACCAGGTAGTAGTGAGTCAGTGTACTGGGGTACGAGGTAGTAATGAGTCAGTGTTCTGGGGTACGAGGTAGTAATGAGTCAGTGTACTGGGGTACGAGGTAGTAATGAGTCAGTGTACTGGGGTACGAGGTAGTAATGAGTCAGTGTACTGGGGTACGAGGTAGTAATGAGTCAGTGTCCTGGGGTACGAGGTAGTAATGAGTCAGTGTCCTGGGGTACGAGGTGGTAGTGAGTCAGTGTCCTGGGGTACCAGGTAGTAGTGAGTCAGTGTTCTGGGGTACGAGGTGGTAGTGAGTCAGTGTCCTGGGCTACCAGGTAGTAGTGAGTCAGTGTACTGGGGCACGAGGTAGTAATGAGTCAGTGTTCTGGGGTACGAGGTAGTAATGAGTCAGTGCACTGGGGTACGAGGTAGTAATGAGTCAGTGCACTGGGGTACGAGGTAGTAATGAGTCAGTGTACTGGGGTACGAGGTAGTAGTGAGTCAGTGTACTGGGGTATGAGGTAGTAGTGAGTCAGTGTACTGGGGTATGAGGTAGTAGTGAGTCAGTGCACTGGGGTACGAGGTAGTAGTGAGTCAGTGTACTGGGGTATGAGGTAGTAATGAGTCAGTGTCCTGGGGTACCAGGTAGTAGTGAGTCAGTGTACTGGGGTATGAGGTAGTAGTGAGTCAGTGCACTGGGGTACGAGGTAGTAATGAGTCAGTGTCCTGGGGTACCAGGTAGTAGTGAGTCAGTGTACTGGGGTATGAGGTAGTAGTGAGTCAGTGTACTGGGGTATGAGGTAGTAATGAGTCAGTGTTCTGGGGTACGGGGCAGTAATGAGTCAGTGTTCTGGGGTACGAGGTGGTAGTGAGTCAGTGTCCTGGGCTACCAGGTAGTAGTGAGTCAGTGTACTGGGGTACGAGGTAGTAATGAGTCAGTGTTCTGGGGTACGAGGTAGTAGTGAGTCAGTGTCCTGGGGTACCAGGTAGTAGTGAGTCAGTGTACTGGGGTCATGGACGGAAGGGTCATGGAGGGAGTGTGAGGGGCCATGGTGAGGGGGTGGGGGTCATGGCGGGGGTGTGGGAGGTCATGGATGGGGTGTGGGAGGTCATGTATGGGGTGTGGGAGGTCATGGATGGGGTGTGGGGGGTCATGGAGGGCGATGTGGGGGTCATGGAGGTCAGTGTTGGGGTCATGGATGGGGTGTGGGGGTCATGGATGGGGTGTGGGTGGGTAATGGATGGGGGTGTGGGGGTCATGGATGGGATCATGGATGGGGTGTTGGGGGTCATGGATGGGTGTGGGGGTCATGGATGGTGTCATGGATGGGGTGTGGGGGTCATGGATGGGATCATGGATGAGGTGTGATTGGGGGTGTGGGGTCATGGAGGGGGTGTGGGGTCATGGATGGGGTGTTGGGGGTCATGGAGGAGGGTGTGAGTGGTCATGGATGGGGTCATGGATGGGGTGTTGGGGGTCATGGATGGGTGTGGGGGTCATGGATGGGGTCATGGATGGGGTGTGGGGGTCATGGATGGGGTCATGGATGGGGTGTGGGGGTCATGGATGGGGTCATGGATGGGGTGTGGGGATCATGGATGGGGTGTGGGCGTCATGGATGGGGTGTGGGGGTCATGGATGGGATGTGGGGTCATGGAGGGAGTGTGAGGGGTCATGGATGGGGTCGTGGATGGGGTGTGGGTGGGTCATGGATTGGGGTGTGGTTGGGTCATGGATTGGGGTGTGGTTGGGTCATGGATTGGGGTGTGGGTGGGTCATGGATTGGGGTGTGGGGTCATGGTGGGGGTGTGGGGGTCATGGATGGGGTCATGGATGGGGGTCAAGGGGGGTCATGGAGGGGGTTTGGGGTGTCATGGATGGGGTCATGGATGGGGTGTGGGGTCATGGTGGGGGTGTGGGGGTCAGTGTCTCCTGACCCCTCCTGTCTCAGCCTCCAGTATTTATGCTGCAGTAGTTTATGTGTCGGGGGGCTGGGGTCAGTTTGTTATATCTGGAGTACTTCTCCTGTCCTATTCGGTGTCCTGTGTGAATCTAAGTGTGCGTTCTCTAATTCTCTCCTTCTCTCTTTCTTTCTCTCTCTCGGAGGACCTGTAGCCCTAGGACCATGCCCCAGGACTACCTGACATGATGACTCCTTGCTGTCCCCAGTCCACCTGGCCATGCTGCTGTTCCAGTTTCAACTGACCTGAGCCCTAGGACCATGCCCCAGGACTACCTGACATGATGACTCCTTGCTGTCCCCAGTCCACCTGGCCATGCTGCTGCTCCAGTTTCAACTTCCACCTGACTGTGCTGCTGCTCCAGTTTCAACTGTTCTGCATTATTATTATTCGACCATGCTGGTCATTTATGAACATTTGAACATCTTGGCCATGTTCTGTTATAATCTCCACCCGGCACAGCCAGAAGAGGACTGGCCACCCCACATAGCCTGGTTCCTCTCTAGGTTTCTTCCTAGGTTTTGGCCTTTCTAGGGAGTTTTTCCTAACCACCGTGCTTCTACACCTGCATTGCTTGCTGTTTGGGGTTTTAGGCTGGGTTTCTGTACAGTACTTTGAGATATCAGCTGATGTACGAAGGGCTATATAAATAAATTTGATTTGATTTGATTTGATGGATGGGTTGTGGGGGTCAAGGATGGGGTGTGGGGGTCAAGGATGGGGTCATGGATTGGGTGTGGGGTCATGGTGGGGGTCATGGATGGGGTGTGGGGGTCATGGAGGAGGGTGGGGGTCATGGAGGAGGGTGTGAGTGGTCATGGATGGGGTCATGGATGGGGTGTTGGGGGTCATGGATGGGTGTGGGGGTCATGGATGGGGTCATGGATGGGGTGTGGGGGTCATGGATGGGGTCATGGGGGGGTCATGGATGGGGTCATGGATGGGGTGTGGGGGTCATGGAGGGAGTGTGAGGGGTCATGGATGGGGTCGTGGATGGGGTGTGGGTGGGTCATGGATTGGGTGTGGGGTCATGGTGGGGGTGTGGGGGTCATGGATGGGGTGTGGGGGTCAATGATGGGGTGTGGGTGTCAAGGATGGGGTCATGGATGGGGGTGTGGGGGTCATGGAGGGGTGTGGGGCGTCATGGATGGGGTGTGGGGGTCATGGGTTGGGTGTGGGGTCATGGTGGGGGTGTGGGGGTCATGGATGGGGTGTGGGGGTCAAGGCTGGGGTGTGGGGGTCAAGGATGGGGTCATGGATGGGGGGTGGGGGTCATGGAGGAGGGTGTGGGGGTCATGGAGGAGGTGTGAGTGGTCATGGATGGGGTCATGGATAGGGTGTTGGGGGTCATGGATGGGTGTGGGGGTCATGGATGGTGTGTGGGGGTCATGGATGGGGTCATGGATGGGGTGTGGGGGTCATGGATGGGGTCATGGATGGGGTGTGGGGGTCATGGATTGAGTGTGGGGTAATGGATGGGGTGTGGGGGTCATGGATGGGGTCATGGATGGGGTGTGGGGGTCATGGTGGGGGGTGGGGGTCATGGATTGGGGGTCATGGATTGAGTGTGGGGTAATGGATGGGGTGTGGGGGTCATGGATTGGGTGTGGGGGTCATGGTGGGGGAGGGGGTCAAGGATGGGGTGTGGGGGTCATGGAGGGGTGTGGGGGTCATGGATGGGGTGTGGGGGTCATGGAGGGGTGTGGGGTCATGGATGGGTTGTGGGGGTCATGTCATGGGGGTCTTGGAGGGGGTGTGGTGTCATGGAGGGGGTGTGGGGGTCATGTCATGGGGGGTCTTGGAGGGGGGATAATAGTTCCCTTTGACTCTCAGACAAGCTTACACACTCACACACAGTTTTCAGTGTTTAGAAAAACACACCAGGAAGCATTTGGCAAAAAAAACAACAATATAATCCAGGAAATCTCTACTACAAACCGGGGAGGTTAACACACTTAAATAATTACAAATGAGGTGTAAAACAAACAAAAAAATCAAATAGTTTCGTTTTAGCATAAGACACATTCAAATGAGTCTGGGCTGGGGTTGGTTCAGTCTAGAGTTTTTCTGGAAGTTGGGGCTGAAATGCCAAGAAATCCTCTTTTACTTCCAATTAGCATTAAAGGGATCAGTTTGATAATCATACCTGGAAACCTTTCCTCTGCCCGGGCTCAGGAGAATGTTTTTCACGTGTGGGAGTTCTCCTACATGTGAACTGCAAATATGATTATCCACATGTAAATGTTTTTACGTGAAATTGCATAATCGATTCTCACGTTGAAAGTTTTTAACGTTGAAACCGCACATTTGATGTGAGGTGAAAACATGTTATTTTCCACAAACGGTGTTGTTAACATGTGGACTCCAAATGTAAATACATTACATGTGAAATTTAAACTGAACATGTGAAAACAGTTATTTCATGTGTTGTTGTTGTTGTTGTTGTTGTTGTTGTTGTAGTAATCTCCTGTTTCTGTAGAGACACAGCTTGATGTACCAGGACACCTCCTGGAGAGGACACCCCCTGGACAGGACACTAGTCTATCTCCTGTTTCTGTAGTGAGACAGCTTGATGTACCAGGACACCTCCTGGACAGGACGCTAGTCTATCTCCTGTTTCTGTAGTGAGACAGCTTGATGTACCAGGACACCTCCTGGACAGGACACCCCCTGGACAGGACACTAGTCTATCTCCTGTTTCTGTAGAGACACAGCTTGATGTACCAGGACACCTCCTGGACAGGACACCCCCTGGACAGGACACTAGTCTATCTCCTGTTTCTGTAGAGACACAGCTTGATGTACCAGGACACCCCCTGGACAGGACACCCCCTGGACAGGACACTAGTCTATCTCCTGTTTCTGTAGAGACACAGCTTGATGTACCAGGACACCCCCTGGACAGGACACCCCCTGGACAGGACACTAGTCTGCCTCCTGTTTCTGTAGTGAGACAGCTTGCTGTACAGGACAGTCCAATAGGAGACAACTAGATAGTTGTCCATCCTCTGTGATTAAACATTGGATTAGAGCTTGAACAAGAACGTAACAGATGGATAAATGATATTTCTTGTCTCTCCATAACACCCACATTCCTCAGTAACTGTTGTTATGTTGGAGTCGGTGGACAGGCTGAGACACGGTTGAGGATGGTATGGCTTCGCGAGGAGGGCGAATTCTTCCACAGCAGATTTATCTACCTAGCGGGCCAGTTGAGAATGTTATGAGTGTTTGTTGTGTGGCAGCGCTAACAGAAGTGGTCTGTTCTAAACACTAGGGAACACGGTGACATCTGAACCGGGTCGACACAGCCCCGGTGTCGACCCGGTTCCCGTCAGGGGACGTCGATTTTCCAGGGGCGTTTAAACTGTGCGTACGTATACACATGTACACATACCAGTTCAGCTCCACAGACAAATCCAGCTCATGAAACTAAAGAATGTTAAAAGCTTCAATCACAGCCCAATCTGGCCCGAAAGGACTGGAACCAGTACACTGTAGTTATTATGGTGCCAGCTAACTACACTGTAGTTATTATGGTGTCAGCTAACTACACTGTAGTTATTATGGTGCCAGCTAACTACACTGTAGTTATTATGGTGCCAGCTAACTACACTGTAGTTATTATGGTGTCAGCTATCTGCTAACTACACTGTAGTTATTATGGTGCCAGCTAACTACACTGTAGTTATTATGGTGCCAGCTAACTACACTGTAGTTATTATGGTGTCAGCTATCTGCTAACTACACTGTAGTTATTATGGTGCCAGCTATCTGCTAACTCCACTGTAGTTATTATGGTGCCAGCTATCTGCTAACTACACTGTAGTTATTATGGTGCCAGCTATCTGCTAACTACACTGTAGTTATTATGGTGTCAGCTATCTGCTAACTACACTGTAGTTATTATGGTGCCAGCTATCTGCTAACTCCACTGTAGTTATTATGGTGCCAGCTATCTGCTAACTACACTGTAGTTATTATGGTGTCAGCTATCTGCTAACTACACCATAGTTATTATGGTGTCAGCTAACTACACTGTAGTTATTATGGTGCCAGCTATCTGCTAACTACACTGTAGTTATTATGGTGCCAGCTATCTGCTAACTACACCGTAGTTATTATGGTGTCAGCTATCTGCTAACTACACTGTAGTTATTATGGTGCCAGCTATCAGCTAACTCCACTGTAGTTATTATGGTGCCAGCTATCTGCTAACTACACTGTAGTTATTATGGTGTCAGCTATCTGCTAACTACACCATAGTTATTATGGTGTCAGCTAACTACACTGTAGTTATTATGGTGCCAGCTATCTGCTAACTACACTGTAGTTATTATGGTGCCAGCTATCTGCTAACTACACCGTAGTTATTATGGTGTCAGCTATCTGCTAACTACACTGTAGTTATTATGGTGCCAGCTATCTGCTAACTACACTGTAGTTATTATGGTGCCAGCTATCTGCTAACTACACTGTAGTTATTATGGTGTCAGCTATCTGCTAACTACACCGTAGTTATTATGGTGTCAGCTATCTGCTAACTACACCGTAGATATTATGGTGTCAGCTATCTGCTAACTACACCGTAGTTATTATGGTGTCAGCTATCTGCTAACTACACCGTAGTTATTATGGTGTCAGCTATCTGCTAACTACACCGTAGTTATTATGGTGTCAGCTATCTGCTAACTACACCGTAGTTATTATGGTGCCAGCTATCTGCTAACTACACCGTAGTTATTATGGTGTCAGCTATCTGCTAACTACACCGTAGTTATTATGGTGTCAGCTATCTGCTAACTACACCGTAGTTATTATGGTGTCAGCTATCTGCTAACTACACCGTAGTTATTATGGTGTCAGCTATCTGCTAACTACACCGTAGTTATTATGGTGCCAGCTATCTGCTAACTACACCGTAGTTATTATGGTGTCAGCTATCTGCTAACTACACCGTAGTTATTATGGTGTCAGCTATCTGCTTACTATCAGAACCAGACCTCTAGACAGTCTATGTAGCTACATAGCTAGGTCCCATCAGAACCAGACATCTAGACTGTCTATGTAGCTAGGTCCCATCAGAACCAGACCTCTAGACTGTCTATGTAGCTAGGTCCCATCAGAACCAGACATCTAGACTGTCTATGTAGCTAGGTCCCATCAGAACCAGACCTCTAGACTGTCTATGTAGCTAGGTCCCATCAGAACCAGACATCTAGACTGTCTATGTAGCTAGGTCCCATCAGAACCAGACATCTAGACTGTCTATGTAGCTAGGTACCATCAGAACCAGAACCGTCAGTCCCCCTCACACACACACAACACTCACCATATTCAGTCTGAGCCTTGCTGGTGCCTCCTCCTCCTCCTCCTGTGCCTCCTCTCCTCTCCCAGTCCCCAAGTGGCTTTAGGAAGTTACTATCCTCTGTGTTACCAACTCCTCCTATACCTATACCTCCCCCTCGTCCTTCTCCTTCTCCCCTGTAGGGCGCCTGCTCCTCGGGCCTGCGGGGGGTCGAGACCGAGGAGGAGGTGGAGGAGGTTTTCCACCAGTTTCTCCAGTTGGGAGCAGCCCATCCTGGTTTGTTCTCTTTCTTCAGGCCTTTCTCAGGCTCTGCTGCCTCTAGACCATCCACCACCTCTATGGTCACCTGGAGGAGAGAGAGAGAGAGAGAGAGAGAGAGAGAGAGAGAGGCTCAGGGTCAAAGGTCAGAGTCTGTCTGGAGAAACAACTGCCCATTATGTATTGGAGTTGTACTTCATCAATGTCTGCATTGTTTCCTTCTAATACTACATTTGAGATATTTCTGACACAAAATACCAGTTGCTCTGATCTAACGATCACCCCTGAGCAGTCCCACAGAGCCCGTCTGGGTAGCAGCAGTCAAATTTAATGTGGTCCCGACTCCCTCCACCTCCTTCCCTTCTGTCATTCCTAACTCCTGTGCCTCCCAGGAGGGAGGGGCGAACCTCCACCCCAATACAATGCCCCAACTACCCCCTCACCCACCTCAATCCTCTCCACCTAAACAGTGAGTTCAAAGGGTCTGCTCAACCTTCTCCAGGACGTGAAGGATCTGCTCAACCTTCTCCAGAACGTGAAGGATCTGCTCAACCTTCTCCAGAACGTGAAGGATCTGCTCAACCTTCTCCAGAACGTGAAGGATCTGCTCAACCTTCTCCAGGACATGAAGGATCTGCTCAACCTTCTCCAGAACGTGAAGGATCTGCTCAACCTTCTCCAGGACATGAAGGATCTGCTCAACCTTCTCCAGAACATGAAGGATCTGCTCAACCTTCTCCAGAACGTGAAGGATCTGCTCAACCTTCTCCAGAACGTGAAGGATCTGCTCAACCTTCTCCAGAACGTGAAGGATCTGCTCAACCTTCTCCAGGACATGAAGGATCTGCTCAACCTTCTCCAGGACATGAATCTTAGGATCAAAGAGGTCCCCCCATACTCTCCTCCTCCTCTCACAGACCACTCACTCATTGGTTCAATCGCTCCTTCTCCCCAGACCTGCTCCCTCTCTTCCTGCATCTTGAGATACCTATACCCTTCTCGTCTCCTCCTATACCCTGAACCCCCTCTGTCTTATTGTTGACTCTTCTCCTCCTATACCCTGAATCCCCGTCTGTCTTATTGTTGACTCTTCTCCTTGTCTCCTCCTATACCCTGAACCCTGCCTTATTGTTGACTCTTCTCCTCATCTCCTCCTATACCCTGAACCCCCTCTATCTTATTGTTGACTCTTCTCCTCCTATACCCTGAATCCCCTCTGTCTTAATGTTGACTCTTCTCCTCATCTCCTCCTATACCCTGAACCCTGTCTTATTGTTGACTCTTCTCCTCGTCTACTCTTATACCCTGAACCCCCTCCATCTTAATGTTGACTCTTCTCCTTGTCTCCTCCTATACCCTGAACCCCCTCTGTCTTAATGTTGACTCTTCTCCTCGTCTCCTCCTATACCCTGAAACCCCTCTGTCTTAATGTTGGCTCTTCTCCTCATCTCCTCCATTACCCTGAACCCTGTCTTATTGTTGACTCTTCTACTCGTCTCCTCCTATACCCTGAACCCCCTCTGTATTATTGTTGACTCTTCTCCTCGTCTCCTCAAATACCCTGAACCCCCTCTGTCTTAATGTTGACTCTTCTCCTCGTCTCCTCCTATACCCTGAACCCCCTCTGTCTTATTGTTGACTCGTCTCCTCCTATACTCTGAACCCTGTCTTAATGTTGACTCTTCTCCTCCTATACTCTGAACCCTGTCTTATTGTTGACTCTTCTCCTCGTCTCCTCCTATACCCTGAACCCCCTCTGTCTTATTGTTGACTCGTCTCCTTCTATACCCTGAACCCTATCTTAATGTTGATTCGTCTCCTCCTATACCCTGAACCCTGTCTTAATGTTGACTCGTCTCCTCCTATACCCTGAATCCCCTCTGTCTTAATGCTGACTCTTCTCCTCCTATACCCTGAATCCCCTCTGTCTTAATGTTGAATCTTCTCCTCATCTCCTCCTACACCCTGAACCCCCTCTGTCTTATTGTTGACTCGTCTCCTCCTATACTCTTAACGCTGTCTTAATGTTGACTCTTCTCCTCGTCTCCTCCTTTACCCTGAACCCTGTCTTAATGTTGACTCGTCTCCTCCTATACCCTGAATCCCCTCTGTCTTAATGTTTACTCTTCTCCTCCTATACCCTGAATCCCCTCTGTCTTAATGTTGAATCTTCTCCTCATCTCCTCCTATAGCCTGAACCCCCTCTGTCTTATTGTTGAATCTTCTCCTCGTCTCCTCCTATACCCTGAACCCCCTCTGTCTTATTGTTGACTCTTCTCCTCCTATACCCTGAATCCCCTCTGTCTTAATGTTGAATCTTCTCCTCTTCTCCTCCTATACCCTGAATCCCCTCTGTCTTAATGTTGAACCTTCTCCTCGTCTCCTCCGATACGCTGAACCCTGTTTTATTGTTGACCCTTCTCCTAATCTCCTCCTATACCCTGAACCCCCTCTGTCTTATTGTTGACTCTTCTCCTCGTCTCCTCCTATACCCTGAACCCTCTCTGTCTTATTGTTGACTCTTCTCCTCCTATACCCTGAATCCCCTCTGTCCTTATTGTTGACTCTTCTCCTTGTCTCCTCCTATACCCTGAACCCCCTCTGTCTTATTGTTGACTCTTCTCCTCGTCTCCTCCTATACCCTGAACCCTGTCTTAATGTTGACTCGTCTCCTCCTATACCCTGAACCCTGTCTTAATGTTGACTCGTCTCCTCCTATACCCTGTACCCTGTCTTAATGTTGACTCATCTCCTCCTATACCCTGAACCCCCTCTGTCTTATTGTTGACTCTTCTCCTTGTCTCCTCCTATACCCTGAACCCCCTCTGTCTTATTGTTGACTGTTCTCCTCATCTCCTCCTATACCCTGAACCCCCCGTCTTATTGTTGACTCTTCTCCTCCTATACCCTGAATCCCCTCTGTCCTTATTGTTGACTCTTCTCCTCGTCTCCTCCTATACCCTGAACCCTGTCTTATTGTTGACTCTTCTCCTCATCTCCTCCTATACCCTGAACCCTGTCTTATTGTTGACTCTTTTCCTCATCTCCTCCTATACCCTGAAACCCCTCTGTCTTAATGTTGGCTCTTCTCCTCGTCTCCTCCATTACCCTGAACCCTGTCTTATTGTTGACTCTTCTCCTCGTCTCCTCCTATACCCTGAACCCCCTCTGTCTTAATGTTGACTCTTCTCCTCGTCTCCTCCGTCTTATTGTTGACTCTTCTCCTCATCTCCTCGTATACCCTGAACCCTGTCTTAATGTTGACTCTTCTCCTTGTCTCCTCCTATACCCCCTCTGTCTTATTGTTGACTCTTCTCCTCGTCTCCTCCTATACCCTGAACCCTGTCTTATTGTTGACTCTTCTCCTCGTCTCCTCCTATACCCTGAATCCCCTCTGTCTTAATGTTGACTCTTCTCCTCATCTCCTCCTATACCCTGAATCCCCTCTGTCTTATTGTTGACTCTTCTCCTCCTATACCCTGAATCCCCTCTGTCTTAATGTTGACTCTTCTCCTCATCTCCTCCTATACCCTGAACCCCCTCTGTCCTTATTGTTGACTCTTCTCCTCGTCTCCTCCTATACCCTGAACCCTGTCTTAATGTTGACTCGTCTCCTCCTATACCCTGAACCCTGTCTTAATGTTGACTAGTCTCCTCCTATACCCTGAACCCCCTCTGTCTTATTGTTGACTCTTCTCCTCATCTCCTCCTATACCCTGAACCCCCTCCGTCTTATTGTTGACTCTTCTCCTCCTATACCCTGAATCCCCTCTGTCCTTATTGTTGACTCTTCTCCTCGTCTCCTCCTATACCCTGAACCCTGTCTTAATGTTGACTCTTCTCCTCGTCTCCTCCTATACCCTGAACCCCGTCTTATTGTTGACTCTTTTCCTCATCTCCTCCTATACCCTGAAACCCCTCTGTCTTAATGTTGGCTCTTCTCCTCGTCTCCTCCATTACCCTGAACCCTGTCTTATTGTTGACTCTTCTCCTCGTCTCCTCCTATACCCTGAACCCCCTCTGTCTTAATGTTGACTCTTCTCATCTCCTCCTATACCCTGAACCCCCTCTGTCTTATTGTTGACTCTTCTCCTCGTCTCCTCGTATACCCTGAACCCTGTCTTATTGTTGACTCTTCTCCTTGTCTCCTCCTATACCCCCTCTGTCTTATTGTTGACTCTTCTCCTCGTCTCCTCCTATACCCTGAACCCTGTCTTATTGTTGACTCTTCTCCTCGTCTCCTCCTATACCCTGAATCCTGTCTTAATGTTGACTCTTCTCCTCATCTCCTCCTATACCCTGAATCCTGTCTTAATGTTGACTCTTCTCCTCATCTCTCCTATACCCTGAATGAACCCCCTCTGTCTTATTGTTGACTCTTCTCCTCCTATACCCTGAATCCCCTCTGTCTTAATGTTGACTCTTCTCCTCATCTCCTCCTATACCCTGAACCCCCTCTGTCCTTATTGTTGACTCTTCTCCTCGTCTCCTCCTATACCCTGAACCCTGTCTTAATGTTGACTCGTCTCCTCCTATACCCTGAACCCTGTCTTAATGTTGACTAGTCTCCTCCTATACCCTGAACCCCCTCTGTCTTATTGTTGACTCTTCTCCTTGTCTCCTCCTATACCCTGAACCCCCTCCGTCTTATTGTTGACTCTTCTCCTCCTATACCCTGAATCCCCTCTGTCCTTATTGTTGACTCTTCTCCTCGTCTCCTCCTATACCCTGAACCCTGTCTTAATGTTGACTCTTCTCCTCGTCTCCTCCTATACCCTGAACCCCGTCTTATTGTTGACTCTTTTCCTCATCTCCTCCTATACCCTGAAACCCCTCTGTCTTAAACCCCTCTGTCTTAATGTTGGCTCTTCTCCTCGTCTCCTCCATTACCCTGAACCCTGTCTTATTGTTGACTCTTCTCCTCGTCTCCTCCTATACCCTGAACCCCCTCTGTCTTAATGTTGACTCTTCTCATCTCCTCCTATACCCTGAACCCCCTCTGTCTTATTGTTGACTCTTCTCCTCGTCTCCTCGTATACCCTGAACCCTGTCTTATTGTTGACTCTTCTCCTTGTCTCCTCCTATACCCCCTCTGTCTTATTGTTGACTCTTCTCCTCGTCTCCTCCTATACCCTGAACCCTGTCTTATTGTTGACTCTTCTCCTCGTCTCCTCCTATACCCTGAATCCTGTCTTAATGTTGACTCTTCTCCTCATCTCCTCCTATACCCTGAATCCCCTCTGTCTTATTGTTGACTCTTCTCCTCCTATACCCTGAATCCCCTCTGTCTTAATGTTGACTCGTCTCCTCATCTCCTCCTATACCCTGAACCCCCTCTGTCCTTATTGTTGACTCTTCTCCTCATCTCCTCCTATACCCTGAACCCTGTCTTAATGTTGACTCGTCTCCTCCTATACCCTGAACCCTGTCTTAATGTTGACTAGTCTCCTCCTATACCGTGAACCCCCTCTGTCTTATTGTTGACTCTTCTCCTTGTCTCCTCCTATACCCTGAACCCCCTCTGTCTTATTGTTGTCTCTTCTCCTCCTCTCCTCCTATACCCTGAACCCCCTCTGTCTTAATGTTGACTCTTCTCCTCGTCTCCTCCTATACCCTGAACCCTGTCTTAATGTTGACTCGTCTCCTCCTATACCCTGAACCCTGTCTTAATGTTGACTCTTCTCTCCCTATACCCTGAACCCCCTCTGTCTTATTGTTGACTCTTCTCCTCGTCTCCTCCTATACCCTGAACCCCTCTGTCTTATTGTTGACTCTTCTCCTTGTCTCCTCCTATACCCTGAACCCCCTCTGTCTTATTGTTGACTGTTCTCCTCATCTCCTCCTATACCCTGAACCCCCTCTGTCTTATTGTTGACTCTTCTCCTCCTATACCCTGAACCCTCTCTGTCTTATTGTTGTCTCTTCTCCTCGTCTCCTCCTATACCCTGAACCCTGTCTTTTTGTTGACTCTTCTCCTCATCTCCTCCTATACCCTGAACCCTGTCTTATTGTTGACTCTTTTCCTCATCTCCTCCTATACCCTGAAACCCCTCTGTCTTAATGTTGGCTCTTCTCCTCGTCTCCTCCATTACCCTGAACCCTGTCTTATTGTTGACTCTTCTCCTCGTCTCCTCCTATACCCTGAACCCCCTCTGTCTTAATGTTGACTCTTCTCCTCGTCTCCTCCTATACCCTGAACCCCCTCTGTCTTATTGTTGACTCTTCTCCTCGTCTCCTCAAATACCCTGAACCCCCTCTGTCTTAATGTTGACTCTTCTCCTCGTCTCCTCCTATACCCTAAACCCTGTCTTATTGTTGACTCTTTTCCTCATCTCCTCCTATACCCTGAAACCCCTCTGTCTTAATGTTGGCTCTTCTCCTCGTCTCCTCCATTACCCTGAACCCCCTCTGTCTTATTGTTGACTCTTCTCCTCGTCTCCTCCTATACCCTGAACCCCCTCTGTCTTAATGTTGACTCTTCTCCTCGTCTCCTCCTATACCCTGAACCCCCTCTGTCTTATTGTTGACTCGTCTCCTCCTATACTCTGAACCCTCTCTTAATGTTGACTCTTCTCCTCGTCTCCTCCTTTACCCTGAACCCTGTCTTATTGTTGACTCTTCTCCTCATCTCCTCCTATACCCTGAACCCCCTCTGTCTTATTGTTGACTCTTCTCCTCCTATACCCTGAACCCCCTCTGTCTTATTGTTGACTCTCTCCTCCTATACTCTGCTCTTCTCCTCCTATACCTGAACCCTGAATGACCCCTCTGTCTTAATGTTGATCTCCTCTTCTGAACCCCCCTGTCTTAATGTTCTCCTCCTTTACCCTGAACCCTGTCTTATTGTTGACTCTTCTCCTCATCTCCTCCTATACCCTGAACCCCCTCTGTCTTAATGTTGGCTCTTCTCCTCCTATACCCTGAACCCCCTCTGTCTTATTGTTGACTCATCTCCTCCTATACTCTGAACCCTGTCTTAATGTTGACTCTTCTCCTCGTCTCCTCCTATACCCTGAACCCCCTCTGTCTTATTGTTGACTCGTCTCCTTCTATACCCTGAACCCTATCTTAATGTTGATTCGTCTCCTCCTATACCCCAAACCCTGTCTTAATGTTGACTCATCTCCTCCTATACCCCGAATCCCCTCTGTCTTAATGCTGACTCTTCTCCTCCTATACCCTGAATCCCCTCTGTCTTAATGTTGAATCTTCTCCTCATCTCCTCCTACACCCTGAACCCCCTCTGTCTTATTGTTGACTCGTCTCCTCCTATACTCTTAACGCTGTCTTAATGTTGACTCTTCTCCTCGTCTCCTCCTTTACCCTGAACCCTGTCTTAATGTTGACTCGTCTCCTCCTATACCCTGAATCCCCTCTGTCTTAATGTTTACTCTTCTCCTCCTATACCCTGAATCCCCTCTGTCTTAATGTTGAATCTTCTCATCTCCTCCTATAGCCTGAACCCCCTCTGTCTTATTGTTGAATCTTCTCCTCGTCTCCTCCTATACCCTGAACCCCCTCTGTCTTATTGTTGACTCTTCTCCTCCTATACCCTGAATCCCCTCTGTCTTAATGTTGAATCTTCTCCTCTTCTCCTCCTATACCCTGAATCCCCTCTGTCTTAATGTTGAATCTTCTCCTCGTCTCCTCCGATACGCTGAACCCTGTTTTATTGTTGACCCTTCTCCTAATCTCCTCCTATACCCTGAACCCCCTCTGTCTTATTGTTGACTCTTCTCCTCCTATACCCTGAACCCTCTCTGTCTTATTGTTGTCTCTTCTCCTCCTATACCCTGAACCCTGTCTTAATGTTGGCTCTTCTCCTCGTCTCCTCCATTACCCTGAACCCTGTCTTATTGTTGACTCTTCTCCTGTCTCCTCCTATACCCTGAACCCCCTCTGTCTTAATGTTGACTCTTCTCCTCGTCTCCTCCTACCCTGAACCCTGAACTCTTCTCCTCGTCTCCTCCCCCTCTGTCTTAATGTTGACTCTTCTCCTCGTCTCCTCCTACCCTGAACCCCCCTCTGTCTTAATGTTGACTCTTCTCCTCATCTCCTCCTATACTATACCCCTCTTATTGTTGATACCCTGAACCCCCTCTGTCTTATTGTTGACTCTCTTCTCCTCTATACCCTGAACCCTGTCTCCTCCTATACCCTGAACCCTGTCTTAATGTTGACTCGTCTCCTCCTATACCCTGAATCCCCTCTGTCTTATTGTTGACTCTTCTCCTGCTATACCCTGAACCCCCTCTGTCTTAATGTTGACTCTTCTCCTCGTCTCCTCCTATACCCTGAACCCCCTCTGTCTTATTGTTGACCCTTCTCCTCATCTCCTCCTATACCCTGAACCCCTCTGTCTTAATGTTGACTCTTCTCCTTGTCTCCTCCTATACCCTGAACCCCCTCTGTCTTAATGTTGACTCTTCTCCTCGTCTCCTCCTATACCCTGAACCCTGTCTTAATGTTGACTCGTCTCCTCCTATACCCTGAACCCCTCTGTCTTATTGTTGACTCTTCTCCTTGTCTGAACCCTCTGTCTTAATGTTGACTCTTCTCCTGTCTCCTCCTTTACCCTGAACCCTGTCTTAATGTTGACTCTTCTCCTCGTCTCCTCCTATACCCTGAACCCCCCTGTCTTATTGTTGACTCTTCTCCTCTATCTCCTCCTATACCCTGAACCCCCTCTGTCTTAATGTTGACTCTTCTCCTCGTCTCCTCCTATACCCTGAACCCCCTCTGTCTTAATGTTGACTCCTCGTCTCCTCGTCTCCTCAAACCCTGAACCCTGTCTTAATGTTGACTCTTCTCCTTGTCTCCTCCTATACCCCCTCCGTCTTATTGTTGACTCTTCTCCTCGTCTCCTCCTATACCCTGAATCCTGTCTTAATGTTGACTCTTCTCCTCGTCTCCTCCTATACCCTGAATCCCCTCTGTCTTAATGTTGACTCTTCTCCTCATCTCCTCCTATACCCTGAACCCCCTCTGTCTTAATGTTGACTCTTCTCCTCTCTCCTCCTATACCCTGAATCCCCTCTGTCTTAATGTTGACTCTTCTCCTCATCTCCTCCTATACCCTGAACCCCCTCTGTCTTAATGTTGGCTCTTCTCCTCCTATACCCTGAATCCCCTCTGTCTTAATGTTGAATCTTCTCCTCATCTCCTCCTATACCCTGAACCCCCTCTGTCTTATTGTTGACTCGTCTCCTTCTATTCCCTGAACTCTGTCTTAATGTTGACTCGTCTCCTCCTATACCCTGAATCCCCTCTGTCTTAATGTTGGCTCTTCTCCTCCTATACCCTGAATCCCCTCTGTCTTAATGTTGAATCTTCTCCTCATCTCCTCCTATACCCTGAACTCCCTCTGTCTTATTGTTGGCTCTTCTCCTCGTCTCCTCCTATACCCTGAACCCTGTTTTATTGTTGACTATTCTCCTAATCTCCTCCTATACCCTGAACCCCCTCTGTCTTATTGTTGACTCTTCTCCTTGTCTCCTCCTATACCCTGAACCCCCTCTTTCTTAATGTTGACTCTTCTCCTCGTCTCCTCCTATACCCTGAACCCCCTCTGTCTTATTGTTGACTCGTCTCCTCCTATACCCTGAACCCTGTCTTAATGTTTGACCCTGAATCCCCCTGTCTTAATGTTGACTCTTCTCCTCGTCTCCTCCTATACCCTGAACCCTGTCTTATTGTTGACTCTTCTCCTCGTCTCCTCCCATACCCTGAACCCTGTCTTATTGTTGACTCTTCTCCTCATCTCCTCCTATACCCTGAAACCTCTCTGTCTTAATGTTGGCTCTTCTCCTCGTCTCCTCCTTTACCCTGAACCCTGTCTTATTGTTGACTCTTCTCCTCGTCTCCTCCTATACCCTGAACCCCCTCTGTCTTATTGTTGACGTCTCCTCCTATACTCTGAACCCTGTCTTAATGTTGACTCGTCTCCTCCTATACCCTGAACCCTGTCTTAATTTTGACTCGTCTCCTCCTATACCCTGAATCCCCTCTGTCTTAATGTTGACTCTTCTCCTCGTCTCCTCCTATACCCTGAACCCTGTCTTATTGTTGACTCTTCTCCTCATCTCCTCCTATACCCTGAAACCCCTCTGTCTTAATGTTGACTCGTCTCCTCCTATACCCTGAACCCTGTCTTAATTTTGACTCGTCTCCTCCTATACCCTGAATCCCCTCTGTCTTAATGTTGGCGCTTCTCCTCGTCTCCTCCTATACCCTGAACCCCCTGTGTTATTGTTCACTCTTCTCCTCGTCTCTTCCTATACCCTGAACCCCCTCTGTCTTATTGTTAACTCTTCTCCTCCTAGACAAAGACAGAGAGAGACAGAGGCAGAGAGAGAGAGAGAGAGAGAAGTGGGGAGATGGAAAGACAGAGAGAGACAGAGAGAGAGAGAGAGAGAGAGAGAGAGAGAGAGAGAGAGAAAGAGAGACAGAGAGACAGAGAGACAGAGAGGGAGTGGGGAGACAGAGAGAGACAGAGAGACAGAGAGGGAGTGGGGGAGACAGAGAGAGACAGAGAGACAGAGAGAGAGAGAGAGAGAGAGAGAGAGAGAGAGAGAGAGAGAGAGACAGAGAGACAGAGAGGGAGTGGGGGAGACAGAGAGAGACAGAGAGACAGAGAGGGAGTGGGGGAGACAGAGAGAGAGACAGAGAGACAGAGAGGGAGTGGGGGAGACAGAGAGAGAGTGGGGGGGACAGAGAAAGGGGGTAGTGATGTGCACCAGTGTATTCTGCCTCTTCCTGTTTGCTCTTCCTGCTTGGTGTGCTTGGGCAGCCATGTGGTCACACACACACACAATGTTCTTTGTGGGGACCTAAAATGTATTTCCATTCAAAATCCTATTTTCTTTAAACCTAACCCTTACCTTAACACTAACCCTGACCGGTAACCCTAACCCCTACCATAACACTAACCCTGACCCCTAACCCTTACCATAACACTAACCTTGACCGGTAACCCTAACCCCTACCATAACACTAACCCTGACTGGTAACCCTAACCCCTACCATAACACTAACCCTGACCCCTAACCCTTACCATAACACTAACCCTGACCCCTAACCCCAACCCATACCATAAATCTATACCCTAACCCCTAACCTTACCCTATACCCTAACCCTATACCCTGACCCTATACGCTAACCCTATACGCTAACCCTATACCCTAACCCTATACCCTAACCTTACCCTATACCCTAACCTATACCCTAACCCTATACGCTAACCCTATACCCTAACCCTATACGCTAACCCTATACCCTAACCCTATACGCTAACCCTAACCCTATACGCTAACCCTATACCCTAACCCTATACGCTAACCCTATACCCTAACCCTATACCCTAACCCTATACCCTAACCCTATACGCTAACCCTATACCCTAACCCTATACCCTAACCCTTTATTCATCTGTCTGTGTCTCAGTATTACCTGTATGTTGGGGTTCTGTCTGTTTATATCAGCCTTGGAGAGGTCAGGGAAGTTGCTGAGGTCCAGGAGGAAGGCCCCCGGCCCGTTTTTCTGCAGGCTGCCTCCGGTAGCCTGACTCTGGGCCCAAGGGAGGGCAGCAGGCCTCTGGGCTGACCGGTGCTCTGGTCCTCTCCGCTCCCCTGGGCCCTGGTGGGCTGATGAACTGCTCTCTTCTCTGACATTATTCTAGAAGACGGGGAGGGAGAGAGTAGGGGGAGCAAGAGAGGGAGAGTGAGTGAGTGAGGGAGAGGTGGGGGCGAGGGGGAAGTGAGAGAGAACGAGAGGTGGAGAGAGAGAGAGAGAGAGAGAAAGTGAGAAGGGGAGCAAGAGAGAGAGGTAGAGTGAGTGAGTGAGTGAGAGAGGGGGAGTGAGGGGGAGAGAGAGGAGAGAGGGGGAGAGAGGGGGAGAGAGGGGGAGCGAGAGAGAGATATTCCTTTAGATTACTTGATCATAAGGATGTATATTTCCTTCATGACCCCCAAACAGAGGATCCAATCTAACCATAAACTATCTGAAAATGAACACACAAATCACAGCCAGTCAACTGCAAGTCATCTGGACAAAGTTCAGTTCACTCAACTACGTCAATTACCTGAAGTCAGACAAAGCAAGTGAGGAGAGAGGGGGGTACGTGAGCTATTTTTTGTTGTTGTTCATCTGTATTTAACCAGGTAGGCTAGTTGAGAACACCTGTATTTAACCAGGTAGGCTAGTTGAGAACACCTGTATTTAACCAGGTAGGCTAGTTGAGAACACCTGTATTTAACCAGGTAGGCTAGTTGAGAACACCTGTATTTAACCAGGTAGGCTAGTTGAGAACACCTGTATTTAACCAGGTAGGCTAGTTGAGAACACCTGTGTTTAACCAGGTAGGCTAGTTGAGAACACCTGTATTTAACCAGGTAGGCTAGTTGAGAACACCTGTATTTAACCAGGTAGGCCAGTTGAGAACACCTGTATTTAACCAGGTAGGCTAGTTGAGAACACCTTTATTTAACCAGGTAGGAACACCTGTATTTAACCAGGTAGGCTAGTTGAGAACACCTGTATTTAACCAGGTAGGCTAGTTGAGAACACCTGTATTTAACCAGGTAGGCTAGTTGAGAACACCTGTATTTAACCAGGTAGGCTAGTTGAGAACACCTGTATTTAACCAGGTAGGCTAGTTGAGAACACCTGTATTTAACCAGGTAGGCTAGTTGAGAACACCTGTGTTTAACCAGGTAGGCTAGTTGAGAACACCTGTATTTAACCAGGTAGGCTAGTTGAGAACACCTGTATTTAACCAGGTAGGCCAGTTGAGAACACCTGTATTTAACCAGGTAGGCTAGTTGAGAACACCTTTATTTAACCAGGTAGGCTAGTTGAGAACACCTGTATTTAACCAGGTAGGCTAGTTGAGAACACCTGTATTTAACCAGGTAGGCTAGTTGAGAACACCTTTATTTAACCAGGTAGGCTAGTTGAGAACACCTGTATTTAACCAGGTAGGCCAGTTGAAAACACCTGTATTTAACCAGGTAGGCTAGTTGAGAACACCTTTATTTAACCAGGTAGGCTAGTTGAGAACACCTTTATTTAACCAGGTAGGCTAGTTGAGAACACCTTTATTTAACCAGGTAGGCTAGTTGAGAACACCTTTATTTAACCAGGTAGGCTAGTTGAGAACAAGTTCTCATTTACAACTGCGACCTGGCCAAGATAAAGCAAAGCAGCGCGACACATGGAATAAACAAGCGTACGGTCAAAAACACAATAGAAAAATCTATATACAGTGTGTGCAAATGTAGTGAAATTGGGGAGATAAGGATAACCACTGTGTCAGGGTGAAAGACAACATATGCAGTCAATTTGACCTTCCCTAAACCAACAGAAAGGGAACCATTTCTTATGGCTCAGGTCTCCTGTTATTTCTGTGCCAGTTTGAGGGATGGGGAGGGTCAGTCTCTTCCTGTACAGCTGCCCCCCCATAGAGACCTAGCTGACCTGACCCCCATAAAGAAACACTTAGCTACATTAGATTGATATTTCAGGATGACAGGGAAATATGGTTTACATGGACATTAGAGGGCAGAGGGTTCAACCAGTCCAAACCAGCTGACCCAGTCCAAACCAGCTGACCCAGTCCAAACCAGCTGACCCAGTCTAAACCAGCTGACCCAGTCCAAACCAGCTGTCCCGGTCCAAACCAGCTGAACCAGTTTGACACTAGCTGTGTCCCAGGTCTGTCCATGGCCCAACTTCTATGACCATCTTAATTGGTATGAAAATGACCACAGGAGCTGGCAAGACAGCACAAATAGATCTGGTCTCACGTCAGGGTTTTCCTGTTCCAAACCACAACTGTCCTTTAACATACAACAGACATAACTCTATATCCTGGTACCACAACAGACATGTGCAAACATTGTCACAATTTTGCCTCTTTTGGGTAGACAGAAAACCACTCCTCAGTCCTCTGTCTGACAGAAACACATGCACGCAAGGAAGTTGCTCAGAACTCTGGGACAAAATGGGCTCTGTAGGGGCCCTAAAGGAAGCTGCTCAGAACTCTGAGACAATATGGGCTCTGTAGGGGCCCTAAAGGAAGTTGCTCAGAACTCTGAGACAAAATGGGCTCTGTAGGGGCCCCAAAGGAAGTTGCTCAGAACTCTGGGACAAAATGGGCTCTGTAGGGGCCCTAAAGGAAGTTGCTCAGAACTCTGGGACAAAATGGGCTCTGTAGGGGCCCTAAAGGAAGTTGCTCAGAACTCTGGATGCATTATAAATGTAAACTACATGCGGGTACATCACCAGGCATAGAGCGAGAGGAAGGCCTCACACTCTGGTCCTCACAGTGACATTAGACATACTGGACAACCTTACCCATACAGGAGGATCTCTGTGTATTTCTTGTTGCGCTACACATTATTACACAGGTGATATTTCTCCTTCTAGTTTAATACAGGGCTTTCAGACAAGACAAGTGGAGGGGGGGGACCCCAGACCTTCCCTATAATCAAAGGAAGGACATGAACTCTAACCAAAGCTCCTCTATCTCAATCAAAACACAGAATGTCATCATTTTGATCACCAAATCGCACAAACAAAGTCGTTAAAAATGCAAAAGATGGAAGTGCGGCAATTGAAACATTTAGAATATGAGAAGAACGACGCACAACTGCCACCACAAAGAGCCTTTAAGACCAGGATTGGCTGGGAGCTAAACAGGATATGGTAAGGGCTCATTTCAGTATGGCAGGATACACACACAGAGCCCTGGCCCCCAGCCACTGTCTACCCCTCCATATGAACATCACAGGAACCTCTGTGGTTGTTTCAGGGTGGTCTAAGATCAGATGGCCATGTGATAACCTTCTCTTCCAGGCCCTCAGAAGTCCCTGTTTGTAATTGAACTCCTGAGAGAGTAAAGAAGGGTTCTTCTGGACAGGCACGCTCATTTCATCCTACAGATATCATTTCATCCTACAGATATCTGGAGAAACAGGAAACAGTCTCCAACAGATATCTGGAGAAACAGGAAACAGTCTCCCACAGATATCTGGAGAAACAGGATACTGTCTCCTACAGATATCATGCAGCCTACCTTTGGGCCAATCCAGTTATCCCAGTGTGGACCTAAGTCCAGTGTTACAGAGCCTTTAAGACCCGTTATTCATGCTAGATCTTCCCCCTTTCCTCGCCACCAAGGAAGTGTTTGAAGATCAAAACAATTTCTCAGGTAATCCGGGGCCTCCCGGGATTCTGTTACTCTCCCCTCTCCTCACACCCTGAAAACCCATGAATGAAACTCCACACACAGAGGTCCTATTTTTACCCCCCTTTTCCTGCTTCCTCCTTTTTCACTTTACCAGGAGATTAGGAGGAGGAAGAGGAGGCAGAGAAGACGAGTAGATGAGGAGGAAGAGAAGAGGAGAAGACGAGGAGCAGAAAAGGGGATGAGGAGTGAGAGGGAGAGGAGGAGGAGGAGAGGGGAAGGAGGAGGAGGAGATGAGGAGGAAGAGAAGAGGAGAAGACGAGGAGCAGAAAAGGGGATGAGGAGGGAGAGGAGGAGGAGGAGAGGGGAAGGAAGAGGAGAAGGAGAATGTTTTCCAATGGGTAACCACTCAGGGGGCAGTCCCCCCTGGGGAAAGGGACAGGAAATGAAGGCAGGGTACACTGGGCCCAGATGCTGCTGCTCAACCAGCTGCCCCCCCCCCCTGTGTTTTCTTTCCGTCTCATCTCTCAAACTTGGTAAACTGTATATTTTGTTTAAAAAATATTTGACTTTAAATCAATTACAGCTACAATATGTAACTTTCTGGACGACCTGACCCCCAAATTCACATAGAAATGTGAGTTATAGATCTGTCATCCTCATTGAAAGCAAGTCTGAGAGGCGGTAGATCTGTTCTGTGTGTGCTATTTCAGTGCTTCCCGTTCCTAAGTTTTGTTTTTGACTCTTGTACTTTTGGTTTTGTACACCAGCTTCAAACAGTTGAAAATACAATATTTTTGGTTATGGACAATGTATTTCACAGAGGCTTAGATGGTACAGTGATTCTCTACACTATAGTGACTTGTTTTGTCACATAAACTGAAATTAGGCAAACTATTAGGTTACAATTTTAGCAACCAGGAAATGGAGGAGAGCTTTCTGCATAGTGCATCTTTAACACAAGGAGAAGGAGGACATCGCATTTGCAGATTGTAAATCACTTGACTACTACGGTGTGGAGATCAACTGGGAAGAAATGCATACCCCGATTCCAAGGTCAACTCATACAACGTGAATAGGTTGTATTTGCCTAAATAAGCTGTTAATGTGTTATTGCTCCTCGGTGGAAGGCTCATCTTCCTGTGAGTCGGTGGTGAGGATATTGTTCTCCTGCCACCACACTTCCTGTGAGTCGGTGGTGAGGATATTGTTCTCCTGTCACCACACTTCCTGTGAGTCGGTGGTGAGGATATTGTTCTCCTGTCACCACACTTCCTGTGAGTCGGTGGTGAGGATATTGTTCTCCTGTCACCACACTTCCTGAGTCGGTGGTGAGGATATTGTTCTCCTGTCACCACACTTCCTGTGAGTCGGTGGTGAGGATATTGTTCTCCTGTCACCACACTTCCTGTGAGTCGGTGGTGAGGATATTGTTCTCCTGTCACCACACTTCCTGTGAGTCGGTGGTGAGGATATTGTTCTCCTGTCACCACACTTCCTGTGAGTCGGTGGCGAGGATATTGTTCTCCTGTCACCACACTTCCTGTGAGTCGGTGGTGAGGATATTGTTCTCCTGTCACCACACTTCCTGTCCGCCAACGCTGGGTCTAAAAAAGGTCTATTCTCTGTTCTACATGTGCACATCCTGTCCCATTTGTGTCTCAGTGGGCTCTTTAAATATGACACCTTCCCATGAAAATAACCCCCTGGTGCGTGACAAGGCAAGGGGGAGAGATGACATCATGGTCTTCAGTGGCAGACCAGTCAACCAGATCTGGGCATCACTGCCAGAGCAGAGCAAAGTCTTTCACAGAGAACACAAAACCCATTCTGTTCTAACAACAGAACTCAGGTTCGCTATGCAGCGAAGTTGTATGCGGACTGGTGCAATGTTAAAAACTCACTGTGCGGCTGAGTGGTGGCTGACTCAATTCCTATGAGAAATGTAAAAAATGTTTTCATGAATTTCTATCTTCTACAGTATTTTAAATAGTGGGTCAGTTTTCCAGACTCAGATTAGGCCTACTTCTAATCTAAAAAAACATGTTAATTGGAGATTCTACATTAAAAGTGCCTCTTGATCCAGGACTCGGCTTAATCTCAGTCCGGGAAACTGGCCCTTTATGTTCAGTAGAGTTCATACATCAATGTTGCACAGTGTTAGGTGTCATCTCTAGCCAGGTTAGGGCTGATATTTGGGGGTTCAACCAGTCTAAACCAGCTGCCCCAGTCCAAACCAGCTGCCTCAGTCCAAACCAGCTGCCCCAGTCCAAACCACCTGAACCAGTCCAAACCACCTGACCCAGTCCAAACCAGCTGACCCAGTCCAAACCAGCTGTCCCAGTCCAAACCAGCTGACCCAGTCCAAACCAGTTGTCCCAGTCCAAACTAGCTGACCCAGTCTCACACTAGAGGGCAGAGGGTTCAACCAGTCTAAACCAGCTGACCCAGTCTAAACCAGCTGACCCAGTCCAAACCAGCTGACCAAGTCTAAACCAGCTGACCCAGTCTAAACCAGCTGACCCAGTCCAAACCAGTTGTCCCAGTCCAAACCAGCTGACCCAGTCTCACACTAGAGGGCAGTGGGTTCAACCAGTCCAAACCAGCTGCCCCAGTCTAAACCAGCTGACCCAGTCCAAACCAGCTGACCCAGTCCAAACCAGCTGACCCAGTCCAAACCAGCTGTCCCGGTCCAAACCAGCTGAACCAGTTTGACACTAGCCGTGTCCCAGGTCTGTCCATGGCCCAACTTCTATGACCATCTTAATTGGTATGAAAATGACCACAGGAGCTGGCAAGACAGCACAAATAGATCTGGTCTCACGTCAGGGTTTTCCTGTTCCAAACCACAACTGTCCTTTAATATACAACAGACATAACTTTATATCCTCTCCTGACAGGTTAGGGGTGATATTTAGGGGTGATATTTGGGGGTGATATTTAGGGGTGATATTTAGGGGTGATATTTAGGGGTAATATTTGGGGGTGATATTTAGGGGTGATATTTAGCGGTGATATTTGGGAGTGATATTTGGGGGTGATATTTAGGGGTGATATTTGGGGGTGATATTTAGGGGATGATATTTAGGGGGGTGATATTTAGGGGTGATATTTGGGAGTGATATTTGGGGGGGGTGGTATTTATTTGGGGTGGTATTTGGGAGTGATATTTGGGAGTGATATTTAGAGGTGATATTTGGGGGTGATATTTAGTTGGGGGTGATATTTGGGAGTGATATTTTGGGGGGTGATATTTAGAGATGATATTTGGGGGTGATATTTGGGGGTGATATTTAGGGGTGATATTTGTACTTTAACTGGCCCAAGTGGCCCTCTTCTCTCTTGGAACGGCTTCCCTTGGCTTCCGTTCTCTTGTTCTTGTGCGTAGTGTTGGAACAGTCATAAACTATTCCAAGTCTGTTCCAACATTCTGCAGTGTGACACACACTCTGTAAATTCCTGGGATATTTCCTATTCCTGTGGCTGTGCCGAATATGCTGCAGCTAGCCAATCAAATCACAAAAAACAGGACTGCTATACCTGAATCTAAATGTGTTGTTGATATATTTACCGTTGTTTTTAATCTATTAAAACTAAACGTTCATGGACATCAAAGCTCCTCCAAGTTTCAAGGTGTATTAGTCGTATGTACGGTACACATGGTACACATCGCCCAACCAAATGCTTACCTGCAGATTCCTTCTCGACAATGCAACAACAACAAGAAACAAATAAAAGATAAGAATATGAACATAAAGTAAATGGCATTAGAGTAGAATAAACATTTTAGCATCAGTGTAATACAGGAAGGTACAATTATAGTCCAATATTTGGAGAGGAACCAGCATTTCTTCACCGCCTTAGGATGTAGAGGCGCCGTTGCACCCTCTTGACCAGAGTGGTGGTGTTGTTGGTCCATGTCAAATCCTCTGTGATGCGGACAACGAGGAACTTAAAACTGCTGACCCTCTTTACTGTAGTCCCATCGATGTGGATCGGGGCATGTTCCCTCCTCTGCTTCCTGAAGCCGACAATCAACTCCTTTGTTTTTGCCGACGTTAAGGGAGAGGTTTGTGTCCTGGCACTCCAATGCCAGGCTGACTCTTCATTGCTGGCCAACAACCGGGGTGTCATCAGCAAACTAGATGATGGAGTTGGTGTCATGAAAAGCCTCACAGTCATGGGTGAACAGGGAGTACAGCAGAGGACTGAGGACACACCCCTGGGGGGCCCCTAAGGGAGTACAGCAGAGGACTGAGGACACACCCCTGGGGGGCCCCTAAGGGAGTACAGCAGAGGACTGAGGACACACCTCTGGGGGCCCCTAAGGGAGTACAGCAGAGGACTGAGGACACACCCCTGGGGGCCCTGTGTTAAGAGTCAGTGTGGAGGAGGTATTGTTGCCAATCCTCACAGCATGTGGTCTGCCAGTCAGGAAGTCCAGGATTCAGTTGCAGAGGGTGGTGTCCAGACCCCGGGCTCTGAACTTGGTGTCAAGCTTGGAAGGGAACTATAGTGTTGAATAATGAACTGTAGTCAATGAACAGCATTCTCACATAGGTGCTCCTCTTGTCCTGATGTGTTATGGCCGTGTGAATAGTGATGGAAATGGCATTTTCCGTGGATCTGTTGCAGCAGTAGGAATGCTGAATGCTGCTGTACGGGCTCTCAGCATTGTATGGATATCTCCGTTCATCCAGGGTTTTTGGTTGGGGTAAGTCCGGATTGTTATTGTGGGTACAACATCATCAACACATTTCCTAATGAAGCCAGACTGAGTATGTATTCCTCAATGTTGATGGATGAGTCCTGAGTGGATTAATCTTTGAACATATTCTAATCACTATTCTCTAAACAGTCCTGCAGCATGGAGTCTGCCTCCTCTGTCCAGCGCCTCACTATTCTCTGTGTTGGTGGCTCCCTCTAGAGTTTCTGCTTGTAGGCGAGGTGTAGGAACAGGGAGACTTGATCTAATTGGCCGAATTGGGGGTGGGGTATGGCTTTGCATCACGGATGTTTGTGTGTACATGGTAAAGCACACTGGATCCTCCTGTGGGGGAGGATACATGGTTGGTGATATTTTGGGAAATATTGGTTTTAGACAGGCTTGGTTAAAGTCACCCGTGACAATAAAGACTGCTTCTGGGTGAGAGGATTCTTGCTGGATAATGAGCTTTTACAGTTCGCTGAGTGCTGCCTTGGTGTTTGCTTGTGGCGGTATGTACACAGCTGTGATAATAACACACGTGAAATTCCCTCAGCATATAGTGGGGTTGGCATTTTAGCATCAGAAACTCCAGGTCGGGTGAACAGGAGCTCGCAATGTTTTCAAATTCGATACACCAGGACTGATCTATGGAGAAACCCCCCCCAACGCTTACCAGAAGCCACCGTTCGATCTAATCGGAATATGGAGAAGCCATCTGGTTGAATAACAGGGTCAACTTTATTGTCTGTAAGCCACAGGATAAATGATAAAGGATAAAAAGGATAAAAAAATTAAAAAACAGCATTCCCTGATGTCCCACGTGTGATGTTCTGTTCATCTCCATACTGTACACCGTTAATTCTTCTCACTTACTTTCACACCAAAATGTGTCCCTTTAGGAAGAATGCCTTTCTTAGCTCACCCCTAACCCACCAACCACCAGGCATAAATCAGTCCTGGATTGAAACATTATTTGAAATCTTTTGAAGTGCCGCCCCAGTGGGTGGGGTTTTGGGGGGGACTATTGAACCCATTGCAACAGGTCAGGTCAATTAAGCACAGCTGAAGTATTTGAAATGATTTCAAGTAGTATTGAACCCACGTCTGGCACGAATCCCCATTTATCATGGTTGTTGTGTAGCAGGGCAGAGTGACAAGGGTATTTCAGTGGTACGCTATAAATACATCAAACAGAGCTGAGGGAGGGAGAGAGAGAGGAGGGGGGGTGGACTGCTTAATGTAACAGCATCCCTCAGAACCGCCCTGTTGATTCTAGACCCCTCTTAACCCCGAGGTTGGATTCTGGGCTGTGTCCCAAATAGCATCCTATTCCATGTATAGTGCACTACTGGCTAATACAAACGTCTAACCCTCTGTCCTGTCCTGTCCTCTACTGAAGAGTTAAACCAGCCTTCTGGCTGCTATAGATGTCTAACCCTCTGTCCTGTCCTGTCCTCTACTGAAGAGTTAAACCAGCCTTCTGGCTGCTATAGATGTCTAACCCTCTGTCCTGTCCTGTCCTCTACTGAAGAGTTAAACCAGCCTTCTGGCTGCTACAGACAACCCTCTGTCCTGTCCTGTCCTCTACTAACCCTCTGTCCTGTCCTGTCCTGTCCTCTACTGAAGAGTTAAACCAGCCTTCTGGCTGCTACAGACGTCTAACCCTCTGTCCTGTCCTGTCCTGTCCTCTACTGAAGAGTTAAACCAGCCTTCTGGCTGCTACAGACGTCTAACCCTCTGTCCTGTCCTGTCCTGTCCTCTACTGAAGAGTTAAACCAGCCTACTGGCTGCTACAGATGTCTAACCCTCTGTCCTGTCCTGTCCTCTACTGTGGATCTTTTAGATGTTCTGCTAAAACCACAGAATTAGAATGACTGATTTTAGAATTAGAATGGATGTCAGTTCAAGTGATTCTGGGGGTGGTGAGTCCTACTGGCAGCAAGTAGCCTAGTGGTTAGAGTGTAGGGACGGTAGGTAGCCTAGTGGTTAGAGTGTAGGGACGGCAGGTAGCCTAGTGGTTAGAGTGTAGGGACGATAGGTAGCCTAGTGGTTAGAGTGTAGGGACGGCAGGTAGCCTAGTGGTTAGAGTGTAGGGACGGTAGGTAGCCTAGTGGTTAGAATGTAGGGACGGCAGGTAGCCTAGTGGTTAGAATGTAGGGACGGCAGGTAACCTAGTGGTTAGAGTGTAGGGACGGCAGGTAGCCTAGTGGTTAGAGTGTAGGGACGGTAGGTAGCCTAGTGGTTAGAATGTAGGGACGGCAGGTAGCCTAGTGGTTAGAGTGTAGGGACGGTAGGTAGCCTAGTGGTTAGAGCGTTGGGCCAGTAAACAGAAGGTTGCTAGATCGAATCCCCCGAGCTGACAAGGTTAAAATCTGTTGTTCTGCCCCTGAACAACAGTTAATACACTGTCATTGTAAATAAGAATTTGTTCATAACTCACTTGCCTAGTTAAATAAAGGTACAAATAAATACTAGGGTATTAACAATACTGACCTGGTTAAAACCTCACCAATGTAACAGGTGGATGCCTGACCAAACAGACACATTTTCAGGCATCAAGAGGGGAGAAAATATGAGTAAAAGGGGGAGACAAAAAATATGGTTTCTTTTGGTTGTAAAACTGCATGGTGGTGGATTAAAATTAAAGCAACAACTCTAACTGAAGGGCTCTAACTGAAGGGCTCTAACTGAAGGGCTGTAACTGAAGGGCTCCAACTGAAGGGCTCTAACTGAAGGGCTCTAACTGAAGGGCTCTAACTGAAGGGCTCCAACTGAAGGGCTCTAACTGAAGGGCTCTAACTGAAGGGCTCTAACTGAAGGGCTCTAACTGAAGGGCTCTAACTGAAGGGCTCTAACTGAAGGGCTCTAACTGAAGGGCTCCAACTGAAGGGCTCTAACTGAAGGGCTCTAACTGAAGGGCTCCAACTGAAGGGCTCCAAATGAAGGGCTCCAACTGAAGGGCTCCAACTGAAGGGCTCCAACTGAAGGGCTCCAACTGAAGGGCTCCAACTGAAGGGCTCTAACTGAAGGGCTCTAACTGAAGGGCTAACAGAAGGGCTCCAACTGAAGGGCTCTAACTGAAGGGCTCTAACTGAAGGGCTCTAACTGAAGGGCTAACAGAAGTGCTCCAATTGAAGGGCTCTAACTGAAGGGCTCTAACTGAAGGGCTAACAGAAGTGCTCCAACTGAAGGGCTCTAACTGAAGGGCTTACCAAGAAGACAGTGAATGTTTGAGTGGCAGAGTTACAGTGTTGACATAAATCTACTTGGTAAGAGCTGAAAATGGCTGTCTAGAAATGATCAACAACCAACTTGGCAGAACTTTAAGAATTTCAAAATGAATAAATGGGCAAATGTTGCACAATCCAGGTGTGGAAAGCTGTTAGAGAATTACCCAGAAAGACTCATAGCCGTAATCGCTGCCAAAGGTGATTCTACGAAGTATTGACTCAGGGGTGTGAATACTTATGTAAATGAGATATTTCTGTATTTCGTTTTAAATACATTTGCTAAAATATCTAAAAACATGTTTTCACTTTGTCATAATGGGGTATTGTGTGTAGATGGGTACAACAACAACAAAACATATGTAATCCTTTTAGATTTCAGGGTATAACACAACAAAATGTGTAATACGTCAAGGGGTATGAATCCTGTCTGAAGGCACTGCCAAAATCCCAAACTATCCCTTTAAACTGTTCTATGCAGTTTTTATTTTATTTTTTATTAATAGTGATGCGCGAGTTGACTCATAACCCCCATTGGGTTGAATAAAGACAAAACAATACCTTTAAAAACATCCATAAATGTATCATTCTTGTGCAATTTATATCTATAGGCTACATTGAGGGTTATCTTTCACAGTTTTAACTGAATTGTAATATTTTGATTTATTTATTTAATTCATCTTTATTTAACTAGGAAAGTCAGTTAAGAAGAAATTCTTATTTACAATGACGGCCTACCGGGGAACAGTTTGGCCTACCCCGGCCAAACCCGGACGACGGCCTACCCTGGCCAAACCCGGACGACCGCCTACCCCGGCCAAACCCGGACGACGGCCTACCCCGGCCAAACCCGGACGACCGCCTACCCGGCCAAACCCGGACGACGGCCTACCCGGCCAAACCCGGACGACCGCCTACCCCGGCCAAACCCAGACGACGGCCTACCCCGGCCAAACCCAGACGACGGCCTACCCCGGTCAAACCCTAACGATGGCCTACCCCGGCCGAACCCGGACGATGGCCTACCCTGGCCGAACCCGGACGACGGCCTACCCCGGCCGACGGCCTACCCCGGCCAAACCCGGACGACGCTGGGCCAATTGTACACTGAATTTAGACTACCAAACGCCTATTGAAAACCAATCACCATCTCTCCAAAGAAGATACTAAATACAGTGAGTTTGTAAACATTCTTTGTGAAATGGGCTTTTAAACGATGTGAAACTTTGAAATGTTTGATGTAATGTTCATTTTAAGCGTGGTTAAAAATTCACGAGCATTTGTATGATTGCAGCATGATAAACTAAAGAAAATATACATTTTTTTTATTACATTGTTGATATTTATATGTTTACTTTATGAAATTACTAACATTAATAGACACAAAATATCAACAAATCTCAAAATGAATAAATAAATGGATAGGTGTAATTTCAGCCTTCAGTGCCTGGCCTTAACTCCTGTGTGGTTAAAGTACCCAATCAATTTACAATGTACAAGGGTAGCTAGTCTTCAACTTTTAATGGTTGAGCATTTTGTCGGTCTGTTTTGCCCTGTAGTCGCTGCCAGTTTGGAAGACGTTGTTAAGGCCTCTAGAATGGGCCATGTGATATAAAAACACTAATTATTCATTAATACGCTGTAATGTGTAAACACTTTAGTGTTTACACACATAGCTAACACATAGCTAACGCCAATAACTTGTAATTACAGGAAAAACTGTGAAATACAAAACCCCCTCCCCTCAATGAATTTCATTCATCCATTAACTACGATTACAGTAGCAATTACTTGTCTTTTTGTTACAGTATAATACAGTAAATTTTACAGTATTTTACTGTGTCATTACACATTACTTGCTTTAATACCGTGTATGTGTGTGGTGTGTGTGTATATATAGTGTATATATATATATATATAGTTGTTGTATTGTAATATATATAACAGTTGTTGTACTGTAATATTAAATACAGAATGTTACTTGCCTGTAAATTGCTGTCAAACTCATAGTAACACCTTTACAGTGTAGTCATTACCCCTTTACAGTGTAGTCATTACCCCTTTACAGTGTAGTCATAACCCCTTTACAGTGTAGTCATTACCCCTTTACAGTGTAGTCATAACCCCTTTACAGTGTAGTCATTACCCCTTTACAGTGTAGTCATAACCCCTTTACAGTGTAGTCATAACCCCTTTACAGTGTAGTCATTACCCCTTTACAGTGTAGTCATTACCCCTTTACAGTGTAGTCATTACCCCCTTTACAGTGTAGTCATTACCCCTTTACAGTGTAGTCATTACCCCTTTACAGTGTAGTCATTACCCCTTTACAGTGTAGTCATTACCCCTTTACAGTGTAGTCATTACCCCTTTACAGTGTAGTCATTACCCCTTTACAGTGTAGTCATTACCCCTTTACAGTGTAGTCATTACCCCTTTACAGTGTAGTCATTACCCCTTTACAGTGTATTCATAACCCCTTTACAGTGTAGTCATTACCCCTTTACAGTGTAGTCATTACCCCTTTACAGTGTAGTCATTACCCCTTTACAGTGTAGTCATTACCCCTTTACAGTGTATTCATTACCCCTTTACAGTGTATTCATAACCACTTTACAGTGTAGTCATTACCCCCTTTACAGTGTAGGCATTACCCCCTTTACAGTGTAGTCATTACCCCTTTACAGTGTAGTCATAACCCCTTTACAGTGTAGTCATAACCCCCTTTACAGTGTAGTCATTACCCCTTTACAGTGTAGTCATTACCCCCTTTACAGTGTAGTCATTACCCCTTTACAGTGTAGTCATTACCCCTTTACAGTGTAGTCATTACCCCTTTACAGTGTAGTCATTACCCCCTTTACAGTGTAGTCATTACCCCCTTTATAGTGTAGTCATTACCCCTTTACAGTGTAGTCATTACCCCCTTTACCGTGTAGTCAAAGAGCCCATGTCAACTGATGCTGTGGTCTATCAACTTCTGCAGAATATAATAGAAGTTAGAGGTTTATTCCCCATTTTAAGCTCTAACCCCAAACTCAATAGCCGAAAGAGCCCCATCAATATATACTACAGGTTCTGATAGAATGACACCGATTAATAAATAGCACTCACCTCTGCGCGCAACGTATCCTGCTGATCCTGCCTCAAAGTAAAATTCCCTTGGTGCAACGGGCTGCTCCGTAACACGGTGATATGTAAGGTAAGAAGTAGAAGTCCTAAAAGCAACAAGAGTTCTGCCGCCAATCGAACCATCCTTTTCACCTGACCGGTCTTTGGTCCCTGCGGTGATGCAGGGGGTCCTCCGCCAGCTCCTCCCGCTGCAGACACTCCCAGCTCCGGATCCGCTGCGGGCGAGGAGCCGCAACACCACTTCGGAGCCACTTCTGGATTCAGAATTACAATTTTAAGGGGAAAGGGGTGGGGGGGAAAGGAGAATAGAGGAATCAAGAAAAACAAATCGGTCAAAATGTCAAGTTTGGGACCACGTGGTTATGTTCATGTTCATTAACATCAGATCAGCGTCGGTGGAGAGCGGTCTTCAAGTGGAACAAAAAGTGGGTTCAGATTCAATGTGTAAAAACGATCAAAGTTAAAAAGGTCCATACAGCGAGGTTCAGGTTTCCTTTGGTATCCCCGTGGATGATATGCTTCTTCTATGTCGGAGTGGATCTCCAAAGTTATTTCTCCAAAAGGCTGTCAGGGCGACTGTGTAAAACTGCCCATGGGTAAAGTAATGAAATAACTACGGAATTATTAGTTTGTTTGTTGCGCCCAACGTGTATACTATGTAAAAAACAACAACATGTAGTCTTATCGCGTGTTGCACTCCAGGTAGAGTCTTCTATCAAGAGAGTTGCAGCCCACTTCCAGCCCGGTGTTTCCGGCGCCACGTTCTCCACCTTTTTTTTACCAGAATTAAACCTTTTCCTCGCCTTACATACAATCAAACCGTCTTGCTCTCTTCACTCTCATCTGTGGTACGCAGGACTCCTTGGTTTTGATATTTTGGACACATTCTCCCTCCCGCCCATTATCTGGGCTATCATCTATCCAAAAGCGTCATATTGAATTCGCAGATGGAGGTTAACGCGTTGGTGTGGTACACCTTTGGCACACCATCACACCACCCAAAAAGTGGATCTCCCGGAAGAAGAAAAAACAACTAGTTTGAGGAGTTCTCCCTTTCAAGCACAACCGTTATCCATCCAGTCGCGAATCCAGACATGCTGCTGGCTATTCTCCGCAGTGTAAAACCAGTAGCCTTCCGATCCAAGCGTCAAGTGCGTCCCTCAGCTCTCACCGTGTCCAAAAAGTGTAAACCAAACGAGAGCCTGTCCACACTGTATACACGCTGTTTTTCTCTCGCAGCCCTCTCCTGTAGGCGAAAGTGTTTGTATACGCCCCTCTTCTGGTTTGCTGTCAAGTCTCCCCCCCGTTTCTTAATTTAACCCTTTCTATCCTTTCAGCGCCGGTGACACGGGAGGGACGGTGGCAATGCAACTCAGCATGGCGCGGATAACATGCAAGCCACAGTCAACCCACTGGACACTCTGTAGCCCGGCATCTGCATATGTGCTTGATGTTATTGCATTAACTGATCATATTGACCTTAAAGTGAAGATATTACAAATGATACATGATACATTGAAGCTATTAGGCTAGATTAGTAAAATGAATTGTGTCGCCAGCCTTCTAGGCTACAGTGGGTGACTGACTGACTCTGTTACTGCTAGGCTACAGTGGGTGACTGACTCTGTTACTGCCAGGCTACAGCCGGTGACTGACTGACTCTGTTACTGCTAGGCTACAGCCGGTGACTGACTGACTCTGTTACTGCCAGGCTACAGTGGGTGACTGACTGACTCTGTTACTGCTAGGCTACAGTGGGTGACTGACTGACTCTGTTACTGCCAGGCTAGGGTGGGTGACTGACTCTGTTACTGCTAGGCTACAGTGGGTGACTGACTATGTTACTGCTAGGCTACAGTGGGTGACTGACTGTGTTACTGCCAGGCTACAGTGGGTGACTGACTGACTCTGCTACTGCCAGGCTACAGCCGGTGACTGACTGACTCTGTTACTGCTAGGCTACAGTGGGTGACTGACTGACTCTGTTACTGCTAGGCTACAGTGGGTGACTGACTGACTCTGTTACTGCCAGGCTACAGCCGGTGACTGACTGACTCTGTTACTGCTAGGCTACAGTGGGTGACTGACTGACTCTGTTACTGCTAGGCTACAGCCGGTGACTGACTGACTCTGTTACTGCCAGGCTACAGTGGGTGACTGACTGACTCTGTTACTGCTAGGCTACAGTGGGTGACTGACTCTGTTACTGCTAGGCTACAGTGGGTGACTGACTCTGTTACTGCCAGGCTACAGTGGGTGACTGACTGACTCTGTTACTGCCAGGCTACAGTTGGTGTGACTGACTCTGTTACTGCTAGGCTACAGTGGGTGACTGACTCTGTTCCTGCTAGGCTACAGTGGGTAACTGACTGACTCTGTTACTGCCAGGCTACAGTGGGTGACTGACTCTGTTACTGCTAGGCTACAGTGGGTGACTGACTCTGTTACTGCCAGGCTACAGTGGGTGACTGACTGACTCTGTTACTGCCAGGCTAGGGTGGGTGACTGACTATGTTACTGCTAGGCTACAGTGGGTGACTGACTGTTACTACCAGGCTACAGTGGGTGACTGACTCTGTTACTGCTAGGCTACAGTGGGTGACTGACTATGTTACTGCTAGGCTACAGTGGGTGACTGACTGTGTTACTGCCAGGCTACAAGTGGGTGACTGACTGACTCTGCTACTGCCAGGCTACAGTTGGTGACTGACTGACTCTGTTACTGCCAGGCTACAGTGGGTGACTGACGCTGTTACTGCCAGGCTACAGTGGGTGACTGACTGTTACTACCAGGCTACAGTGGGTGACTGACTCTGTTACTGCTAGGCTACAGTAGGTGACTGACTGACTCTGTTACTGCTAGGCTACAGTGGGTGACTGACTCTGTTACTGCTAGGCTACAGTGGGTGACTGACTGACTCTGTTACTGCTAGGCTACAGTGGGTGACTGACTGACTCTGTTACTGCCAGGCTACAGTGGGTGACTGACTGACTCTGTTACTGCCAGGCTACAGTGGGTGACTGACTGACTGTTACTGCTAGGCTACAGTGGGTGACTGACTATGTTACTGCTAGGCTACAGTGGGTGACTGACTGACTCTGTTACTGCCAGGCTACAGTGGGTGACTGACTGACTCTGTTACTGCCAGGCTACAGTGGGTGACTGACTCTGTTACTGCTAGGCTACAGTGGGTGACTGACTCTGTTACTGCTAGGCTACAGTGGGTGACTGACTGACTCTGTTACTGCTAGGCTACAGTGGGTGACTGACTGACTCTGTTACTGCTAGGCTACAGTGGGTGACTGACTTACTCTGTTACTGCTAGGCTACAGTGGGTGACTGACTGACTCTGTTACTGCTAGGCTACAGTGGGTGACTGACACTGTTACTGCCAGGCTACAGTGGGTGACTGACTGACTCTGTTACTGCCAGGCTACAGTGGGTGACTGACTCTGTTCCTGCTAGGCTACAGAGGGTGACTGACTGACTCTGTTCCTGCTAGGCTACAGTGGGTGACTGACTGACTCTGTTACTGCCAGGCTACAGTGGGTGACTGACTGACACTGTTACTGCTAGGCTACAGTGGGTGACTGACTCTGTTACTGCCAGGCTACAGTGGGTGACTGACTGACACTGTTACTGCCAGGCTACAGTAGGTGACTGACTCTGTTACTGCCAGGCTACAGTGGGTGACTGACTGACTCTGCTACTGCCAGGCTACATTGGGTGACTGACTGACACTGTTACTGCCAGGCTACAGTGGGTGACTGACGCTGTTACTGCCAGGCTACAGTGGGTGACTGACTGTTACTACCAGGCTACAGTGGGTGACTGACTCTGTTACTGCTAGGCTACAGTGGGTGACTGACTGACTCTGCTATTTGCATGTGTGTCTATTTCCTGCTCTTCTGCACGCCATCGTGAATGGTGTGGCTGCTTTGCACCTCAGCGAAAGACAAATGGTGTGTGAGAGGCTGATCACCTTTCAAGCACTTTGTTTGTTTATTGCCCTCTTCAAAGGACCGGGCCACTGTGGTGTCAGGTTGTATAGCCAGTAGGATTTCCTTTCAGTTCCCGATAGCACACTTCCCTAAAACAAATGGTCACTTTAACAGACCGTGCGGAAGGCTCACTTTATGTAGGCTACTCAGGCATCTTATATTGTATTCTATTCTCATGCCTCCGTGATACAGTCTAGTCCATATAAACATATTGTTTCCTATTCTATTCTCATGCCTCCGTGATACAGTCTAGTCCATTTAAACATATTGTATATCTATGATCTAGCCATTTTTTGTCCCTCTCTGATGGAAAGTTGGGCCCCAGATTATACACTTGTTTAAAAGGCCAGTTTCCACCTCATCAAATATCTCCCACTAGATTCTGCCCCTCTCTAGCCACCCTTTATAAGTCCTTGCCTTATCTGTTGTAATGTCTCTTTCTGCTATAGGCCCAGCTTTCTCAAACATGTAGCCTATGATACCTCCGTACAGCTTCCTGTCTCCTCTGCTGCTCCACCTATAGTACCTCCCTACAGCCTCCTGTCTCCTCTGCTGCTCCACCTATAGTACCTCCATGCAGCCTCCTGTCTCCTCTGCTGCTCCACCTATAGTACCTCCCTACAGCCTCCTGTCTCCTCTGCTGCTCCACCTATAGTACCTCCCTACAGCTTCCTGTCTCCTCTGCTGCTCCACCTATAGTACCTCCGTACAGCTTCCTGTCTCCTCTGCTGCTCCACCTATAGTACCTCCGTACAGCTTCCTGTCTCCTCTGCTGCTCCACCTATAGTACCTCCGTACAGCTTCCTGTCTCCTCTGCTGCTCCACCTATAGTACCTCCGTACAGCCTCCTGTCTCCTCTGCTGCTCCACCTATGATACCTCCGTACAGCCTCCTGTCTCCTCTGCTGCTCCACCTATAGTACCTCCATGCAGCCTTCCTGTCTCCTCTGCTGCTCCACCTATAGTACCTCCGTACAGCTTCCTGTCTCCTCTGCTGCTCCACCTATAGTACCTCCGTACAGCTTCCTGTCTCCTCTGCTGCTCCACCTATAGTACCTCCTACAGCTTCCTGTCTCCTCTGCTGCTCCACCTATAGTACCTCCGTACAGCTTCCTGTCTCCTCTGCTGCTCCACCTATAGTACCTCCCTACAGCCTCCTATCTCCTCTGCTGCTCCACCTATAGTACCTCCCTACAGCTTCCTGTCTCCTCTGCTGCTCCACCTATAGTACCTCCATGCAGCCTCCTGTCTCCTCTGCTGCTCCACCTATAGTACCTCCCTACAGCCTCCTGTCTCCTCTGCTGCTCCACCTATAGTACCTCCGTACAGCTTCCTGTCTCCTCTGCTGCTCCACCTATAGTACCTCCATACAGCTTCCTGTCTCCTCTGCTGCTCCACCTATAGTACCTCCGTACAGCTTCCTGTCTCCTCTGCTGCTCCACCTATAGTACCTCCATACAGCTTCCTGTCTCCTCTGCTGCTCCACCTATAGTACCTCCATGCAGCCTCCTGTCTCCTCTGCTGCTCCACCTATAGTACCTCCGTACAGCCTCCTGTCTCCTCTGCTGCTCCACCTATAGTACCTCCATACAGCTTCCTGTCTCCTCTGCTGCTCCACCTATAGTACCTCCATACAGCTTCCTGTCTCCTCTGCTGCTCCACCTATAGTACCTCCGTACAGCTTCCTGTCTCCTCTGCTGCTCCACCTATAGTACCTCCATGCAGCCTCCTGTCTCCTCTGCTGCTCCACCTATAGTACCTCCCTACAGCCTCCTGTCTCCTCTGCTGCTCCACCTATAGTACCTCCATGCAGCCTCCTGTCTCCTCTGCTGCTCCACCTATAGTACCTCCATGCAGCCTCCTGTCTCCTCTGCTGCTCCACCTATAGTACCTCCCTACAGCCTCCTGTCTCCTCTGCTGCTCCACCTATAGTACCTCCATGCAGCCTCCTGTCTCATCTGCTGCTCCACCTATAGTACCTCCCTACAGCCTCCTCCTCTGCTGCTCCACCTATAGTACCTCCATTCAGCCTCCTGTCTCCTCTGCTGCTCCACCTATAGTACCTCCCTACAGCCTCCTGTTTCCCGTGCTACTCCACCTATAGTACCTCCATGCAGCCTCCTGTCTCCTCTGCTGCTCCACCTATAGTACCTCCATGCAGCCTCCTCCTCTGCTGCTCCACCTATAGTACCTCCCTACAGCCTCCTGTCTCCCCTGCTACTCCACCTATAGTACCTCCATGCAGCCTCCTGTCTCCTCTGCTGCTCCACCTATAGTACCTCCATGCAGCCTCCTCCTCTGCTGCTCCACCTATAGTACCTCCATGCAGCCTCCTGTCTCCTCTGCTGCTCCACCTATAGTACCTCCCTACAGCCTCCTCCTCTGCTGCTCCACCTATAGTACCTCCATGCAGCCTCCTGTCTCCCTGCTACTCCACCTATAGTACCTCCATGCAGCCTCCTGTCTCCCCTGCTACTCCAGCTATAGTACCTCCATGCAGCCTCCTGTCTCCTCTGCTACTCCACCTATAGTACCTCCATGCAGCCTCCTGTCTCCTCTGCTGCTCCACCTATAGTACCTCCCTACAGCCTCCTGTCTCCTCTGCTGCTCCACCTATAGTACCTCCATGCAGCCTCCTCCCCTGCTGCTCCACCTATAGTACCTCCCTACAGCCTCCTCCTCTGCTGCTCCACCTATAGTACCTTCCATGCAGCCTCCTCCCCTGCTGCTCCACCTATAGTACCTCCCTACAGCCTCCTCCTCTGCTGCTCCACCTATAGTACCTCCATGCAGCCTCCTCCCCTGCTGCTCCACCTATAGTACCTCCCTACAGCCTCCTCCTCTGCTGCTCCACCTATAGTACCTCCATGCAGCCTCCTCCTTGCTGCTCCACCTATAGTACCTCCATGCAGCCTCCTCCTCTGCTGCTCCACCTATAGTACCTCCCTACAGCCTCCTCCTCTGCTGCTCCACCTATAGTACCTCCATGCAGCCTCCTCCCCTGCTGCTCCACCTATAGTACCTCCATGCAGCCTCCTCCTCTGCTGCTCCACCTATAGTACCTCCCTACAGCCTCCTGTCTCAGCTGCTGCTCCACCTATAGTACCTCCATGCAGCCTCCTGTCTCCTCTGCTGCTCCACCTATAGTACCTCCATGCAGCCTCCTCCTCTGCTACTCCACCTATAGTACCTCCATGCAGCCTCCTGTCTCAGCTGCTGCTCCACCTATAGTACCTCCATGCAGCCTCCTCCTCTGCTGCTCCACCTATAGTACCTCCATGCAGCCTCCTCCTCTGCTGCTCCACCTATAGTACCTCCCTACAGCCTCCTCCTCTGCTGCTCCACCTATAGTACCTCCATGCAGCCTCCTCCCCTGCTGCTCCACCTATAGTACCTCCATGCAGCCTCCTCCTCTGCTGCTCCACCTATAGTACCTCCATGCAGCCTCCTGTCTCAGCTGCTGCTCCACCTATAGTACCTCCATGCAGCCTCCTGTCACAGCTGCTGCTCCACCTATAGTACCTCCATGCAGCCTCCTCCTCTGCTGCTCCACCTATAGTACCTCCATGCAGCCTCCTGTGTCCTCCGCTGCTCCACCTATAGTAGCTAATAGAACACAAACTAACTCCTTAAACCACAATACAACACAAACTAAATTAACGCACTATAGAACACAAACTAACTCCTTAACCCA
>NC_056452.1:29706446-29731446 GCF_018296145.1 Oncorhynchus tshawytscha | reverse complement strand
TTGGGTCCTGAGTTACAGGCAGTTAGATTTGGGTCCTGAGTTACAGGCAGTTTGAAGATTTGGGTGCTGAGTTACAGGCAGTTTGAAGATTTGGGTCCTGAGTTACAGGCAGTTTGAAGATTAGGGTCCTGAGTTACAGGCAGTTTGAAGATTTGGGTCCTGAGTTACAGGCAGTTTGAAGATTTCTGTCCTGAGTTACAGGCAGTTTGAAGATTTGGGTCCTGAGTTACAGGCAGTTAGATTTGGGTCCTGAGTTACAGGCAGTTAGAAGATTTGGGTCCTGAGTTACAGGCAGTTAGATTTGGGTCCTGAGTTACAGGCAGTTTGAAGATTTGGGTGCTGAGTTACAGGCAGTTTGAAGATTTGGGTCCTGAGTTACAGGCAGTTTGAAGATTTGGGTCCTGAGTTACAGGCAGTTTGAAGATTTCTGTCCTGAGTTACAGGCAGTTTGAAGATTTGGGTCCTGAGTTACAGGCAGTTAGATTTGGGTCCTGAGTTACAGGCAGTTAGAAGATTTGGGTCCTGAGTTACAGGCAGTTAGATTTGGGTCCTGAGTTACAGGCTGTTAGAAGATTTGGGTCCTGAGTTACAGGCAGTTAGATTTGGGTCCTGAGTTACAGGCAGTTAGATTTGGGTCCTGAGCTACAAGAAGTTTGAAAATTTGGGTCCTGAGTTACAGGCAGTTAGATTTGGGACCTAAGTTACAGGCAGTTAGATTCGGGTCCTGAGTTACAGGCAGTTAGATTTGGGTCCTAATTTACAGGCAGTTAGATTTGGGTCCTGAGCTGCAGGCAGTTAGATTCGGGTCCTGAGTTACAGGCAGTTTGAAGATTTTGGTCCTGAGTTACAGGCAGTTTGAAGATTTGGGTCCTGAGTTACAGGCAGTTTGAAGATCTGGGTCCTGAGTTACAGACATTTTGAAGATTGGGTCCTGAGTTACAGGCAGTTTGAAGATTTCTGTCCTGAGCTACAGGCAGTTAGATTTGGGTCCTGAGCTCCAGGCAGTTAGATTTGGGTCCTGAGCTGCAGGCAGTTAGATTTGGGTCCTGAGCTGCAGGCAGTTAGATTTGGGTCCTGAGCTGCAGGCAGTTAGATTTGGGTCCTGAGCTGCAGGCAGTTAGATTTGGGTCCTGAGCTGCAGGCAGTTAGATTTGGGTCCTGAGTTACAGGCAGTTAGATTTGGGTCCTGAGTTACAGGCAGTTAGATTTGGGTCCTGAGTTACAGGCAGTTAGATTTGGGTCCTGAGCTACAAGAAGTTTGAAGATTTGGGTCCTGAGTTACAGGCAGTTAGATTTGGGACCTAAGTTACAGGCAGTTAGATTCGGGTCCTGAGTTACAGGCAGTTAGATTTGGGTCCTAATTTACAGGCAATTAGATTTGGGTCCTGAGCTGCAGGCAGTTAGATTCGGGTCCTGAGTTACAGGCAGTTTGAAGATTTTGGTCCTGAGTTACAGGCAGTTTGAAGATTTGGGTCCTGAGTTACAGGCAGTTTGAAGATCTGGGTCCTGAGTTACAGACATTTTGAAGATTGGGTCCTGAGTTACAGGCACTTTGAAGATTTCTGTCCTGAGCTACAGGCAGTTAGATTTGGGTCCTGAGCTCCAGGCAGTTAGATTTGGGTCCTGAGCTGCAGGCAGTTAGATTTGGGTCCTGAGCTGCAGGCAGTTAGATTTGGGTCCTGAGCTGCAGGCAGTTAGATTTGGGTCCTGAGCTGCAGGCAGTTAGATTTGGGTCCTGAGCTGCAGGCAGTTAGATTTGGGTCCTGAGTTACAGGCAGTTAGATTTGGGTCCTGAGTTACAGGCAGTTAGATTTGGGTCCTGAGTTACAGGCAGTTAGATTTGGGTCCTGAGCTACAAGAAGTTTGAAGATTTGGGTCCTGAGTTACAGGCAGTTAGATTTGGGACCTAAGTTACAGGCAGTTAGATTCGGGTCCTGAGTTACAGGCAGTTAGATTTGGGTCCTAATTTACAGGCAGTTAGATTTGGGTCCTGAGCTGCAGGCAGTTAGATTCGGGTCCTGAGTTACAGGCAGTTAGATTCGGGTCCTGAGCTACAGGCAGTTTGAAGATTTTGGTCCTGAGTTACAGGCAGTTTGAAGATTTTGGTCCTGAGTTACAGGCAGTTTGAAGATTTGGGTCCTGAGTTACAGGCAGTTTGAAGATCTGGGTCCTGAGTTACAGACATTTTGAAGATTGGGTCCTGAGTTACAGGCAGTTTGAAGATTTCTGTCCTGAGCTACAGGCAGTTAGATTTGGGTCCTGAGCTCCAGGCAGTTAGATTTGGGTCCTGAGCTGCAGGCAGTTAGATTTGGGTCCTGAGCTGCAGGCAGTTAGATTTGGGTCCTGAGCTGCAGGCAGTTAGATTTGGGTCCTGAGCTGCAGGCAGTTAGATTTGGGTCCTGAGCTGCAGGCAGTTAGATTTGGGTCCTGAGTTACAGGCAGTTAGATTTGGGTCCTGAGTTACAGGCAGTTAGATTTGGGTCCTGAGTTACAGGCAATTAGATTTGGGTCCTGAGTTACAGGCAGTTTGAAGATTTGGGTCCTGAGTTACAGGCAGTTTGAAGATTTGGGTCCTGAGTTACAGGCAGTTTGAAGATCTGGGTCCTGAGTTACAGGCATTTTGAAGATTTGGGTCCTGAGTTACAGGCAGTTTGAAGATTTCTGTCCTGAGCTCCAGGCAGTTAGATTTGGGTCCTGAGCTCCAGGCAGTTAGATTTGGGTCCTGAGTTACAGGCAGTTAGATTTGGGTCCTGAGTTACAGGCAGTTAGATTTGGGTGCTGAGTTACAGGCAGTTTGAAGATTTGGGTGCTGAGTTACAGGCAGTTTGAAGATTTGGGTCCTGAGTTACAGGCAGTTTGAAGATTTGGGTCCTGAGTTACAGGCAGTTTGAAGATTTCTGTCCTGAGTTACAGGCAGTTTGAAGATTTGGGTCCTGAGTTACAGGCAGTTAGATTTGGGTCCTGAGTTACAGGCAGTTAGAAGATTTGGGTCCTGAGTTACAGGCAGTTAGATTTGGGTCCTGAGTTACAGGCAGTTTGAAGATTTGGGTGCTGAGTTACAGGCAGTTTGAAGATTTGGGTCCTGAGTTACAGGCAGTTTGAAGATTTGGGTCCTGAGTTACAGGCAGTTTGAAGATTTCTGTCCTGAGTTACAGGCAGTTTGAAGATTTGGGTCCTGAGTTACAGGCAGTTAGATTTGGGTCCTGAGTTACAGGCAGTTAGAAGATTTGGGTCCTGAGTTACAGGCAGTTAGATTTGGGTCCTGAGTTACAGGCTGTTAGAAGATTTGGGTCCTGAGTTACAGGCAGTTAGATTTGGGTCCTGAGTTACAGGCAGTTAGATTTGGGTCCTGAGCTACAAGAAGTTTGAAAATTTGGGTCCTGAGTTACAGGCAGTTAGATTTGGGACCTAAGTTACAGGCAGTTAGATTCGGGTCCTGAGTTACAGGCAGTTAGATTTGGGTCCTAATTTACAGGCAGTTAGATTTGGGTCCTGAGCTGCAGGCAGTTAGATTCGGGTCCTGAGTTACAGGCAGTTAGATTCGGGTCCTGAGCTACAGGCAGTTAGATTTGGGTCCTGAGTTACAGGCAGTTTGAAGATTTGGGTCCTGAGTTACAGGCAGTTTGAAGATTTTGGTCCTGAGTTACAGGCAGTTTGAAGATTTGGGTCCTGAGTTACAGGCAGTTTGAAGATCTGGGTCCTGAGTTACAGACATTTTGAAGATTGGGTCCTGAGTTACAGGCAGTTTGAAGATTTCTGTCCTGAGCTACAGGCAGTTAGATTTGGGTCCTGAGCTCCAGGCAGTTAGATTTGGGTCCTGAGCTGCAGGCAGTTAGATTTGGGTCCTGAGCTGCAGGCAGTTAGATTTGGGTCCTGAGCTGCAGGCAGTTAGATTTGGGTCCTGAGCTGCAGGCAGTTAGATTTGGGTCCTGAGTTACAGGCAGTTAGATTTGGGTCCTGAGTTACAGGCAGTTAGATTTGGGTCCTGAGTTACAGGCAATTAGATTTGGGTCCTGAGTTACAGGCAGTTTGAAGATTTGGGTCCTGAGTTACAGGCAGTTTGAAGATTTGGGTCCTGAGTTACAGGCAGTTTGAAGATCTGGGTCCTGAGTTACAGGCATTTTGAAGATTTGGGTCCTGAGTTACAGGCAGTTTGAAGATTTCTGTCCTGAGCTCCAGGCAGTTAGATTTGGGTCCTGAGCTCCAGGCAGTTAGATTTGGGTCCTGAGTTACAGGCAGTTAGATTTGGGTCCTGAGTTACAGGCAGTTAGATTTGGGTGCTGAGTTACAGGCAGTTTGAAGATTTGGGTGCTGAGTTACAGGCAGTTTGAAGATTTGGGTCCTGAGTTACAGGCAGTTTGAAGATTTGGGTCCTGAGTTACAGGCAGTTTGAAGATTTCTGTCCTGAGCTGCAGGCAGTAAGAAGATTTGGGTCCTGAGTTACAGGCAGTTAGATTTGGGTCCTGAGTTACAGGCATTTAGATTTGGGTCCTGAGCTACAAGCAGTTTGAATATTTGGGTCCTGAGTTACAGGCAGTTAGATTTGGGTCCTAAGTTACAGGCAGTTAGATTTGGGTCCTAAGTTACAGGCAGTTAGATTTGGTTCCTGAGCTACAAGAAGTTTGAAGATTTGGGTCCTGAGTTACAGGCAGTTAGATTTGGGTCCTAAGTTACAGGCAGTTAGATTCGGGTCCTGAGTTACAGGCAGTTTGAAGATTTGGGTCCTAATTTACAGGCAGTTAGATTTGGGTCCTGAGCTGCAGGCAGTTAGATTCGGGTCCTGAGTTACAGGCAGTTAGATTCGGGTCCTGAGCTACAGGCAGTTAGATTCGGGTCCTGAGCTACAGGCAGTTAGATTCGGGTCCTGAGTTACAGGCAGTTTGAAGATTTTGGTCCTGAGTTACAGGCAGTTTGAAGATTTGGGTCCTGAGTTACAGGCAGTTTGAAGATCTGGGTCCTGAGTTACAGGCATTTTGAAGATTTGGGTCCTGAGTTACAGGCAGTTTGAAGATTTCTGTCCTGAGCTACAGGCAGTTAGATTTGGGTCCTGAGCTCCAGGCAGTTAGATTTGGGTCCTGAGCTGCAGGCAGTTAGATTTGGGTCCTGAGCTGCAGGCAGTTAGATTTGGGTCCTGAGCTGCAGGCAGTTAGATTTGGGTCCTGAGCTGCAGGCAGTTAGATTTGGGTCCTGCGTTACAGGCAGTTAGATTCGGGTCCTGAGCTACAGGCAGTTAGATTTGGGTCCTGAGTTACAGGCAGTTAGATTTGGGTCCTGAGTTACAGGCAGTTAGATTTGGGTCCTGAGTTACAGGCAGTTAGATTTGGGTCCTGAGTTACAGGCAGTTTGAAGATCTGGGTCCTGAGTTACAGGCATTTTGAAGATTTGGGTCCTGAGTTACAGGCAGTTTGAAGATTTCTGTCCTGAGCTACAGGCAGTTAGATTTGGTTCCTGAGCTCCAGGCAGTTTGAAGATTTGGGTCCTGAGTTACAGGCAGTTAGATTTGGGTCCTAAGTTACAGGCAGTTTGAAGATTTGGGTGCTGAGTTACAGGCAGTTTGAAGATTTGGGTCCTGAGTTACAGGCAGTTTGAAGATTTGGGTCCTGAGTTACAGGCAGTTTGAAGATTTCTGTCCTGAGTTACAGGCAGTTTGAAGATTTGGGTCCTGAGTTACAGGCAGTTAGATTTGGGTCCTGAGTTACAGGCAGTTAGAAAATTTGGGTCCTGAGTTACAGGCAGTTAGATTTGGGTCCTGAGTTACAGGCAGTTAGATTTGGGTCCTGAGCTACAAGCAGTTTGAATATTTGGGTCCTGAGTTACAGGCAGTTAGATTTGGGTCCTAATTTACAGGCAGTTAGATTTGGGTCCTGAGCTGCAGGCAGTTAGATTCGGGTCCTGAGTTACAGGCAGTTAGATTCGGGTCCTGAGCTACAGGCAGTTAGATTTGGGTCCTGAACTACAGGCAGTTAGATTTGGGTCCTGAGCTACAGGCAGTTAGATTTGGGTCCTAAGTTACAGGCAGTTAGATTTGGGTCCTGAGCTACAGGCAGTTAGATTTGGGTCCTGAGCTACAGGCAGTTAGATTTGGGTCCTGAGCTACAGGCAGTTAGATTTGGGTCCTGAGATACAGGCAATTTGATTCGGGTCCTGAGCTACAGGCAGTTTGATTTGGGTCCTGAGCTGCAGGCAGTTTGATTTGGTTCCTGAGTTACAGGCAGTTTGAAGATTTGGGTCCTGACTTACAGGCAGTTTGATTTGGGTCCTGAGTTACAGGCAGTTAGATTTGGGTCCTGAGTTACAGGCAGTTAGATTTGGGTCCTGAGTTACAGCAGTTTGAAGATTTGGGTCCTGAGTTACAGGCAGTTTGAAGATTTGGGTCCTGAGTTACAGGCAGTTTGAAGATTTGGGCCCTGAGTTACAGGTAGTTTGAAGATTTCTGTCCTGAGTTACAGGCAGTTAGATTTGGGTCCTGAGCTCCAGGCAGTTAGATTTGGGTCCTGAGCTGCAGGCAGTTAGATTTGGGTCCTGAGCTGCAGGCAGTTAGATTTGGGTCCTGAGCTGCAGGCAGTTAGATTTGGGTCCTGAGCTGCAGGCAGTTAGATTTGGGTCCTGAGCTGCAGGCAGTTAGATTTGGGTCCTGAGTTACAGGCAGTTAGATTTGGGTCCTGAGTTACAGGCAGTTAGATTTGGGTCCTGAGTTACAGGCAGTTAGATTTGGGTCCTGAGCTACAAGAAGTTTGAAGATTTGGGTCCTGAGTTACAGGCAGTTAGATTTGGGACCTAAGTTACAGGCAGTTAGATTTGGGTCCTGAGTTACAGGCAGTTAGATTTGGGTCCTAATTTACAGGCAGTTAGATTTGGGTCCTGAGCTGCAGGCAGTTAGATTCGGGTCCTGAGTTACAGGCAGTTTGAAGATTTTGGTCCTGAGTTACAGGCAGTTTGAAGATTTGGGTCCTGAGTTACAGGCAGTTTGAAGATCTGGGTCCTGAGTTACAGACATTTTGAAGATTGGGTCCTGAGTTACAGGCACTTTGAAGATTTCTGTCCTGAGCTACAGGCAGTTAGATTTGGGTCCTGAGCTCCAGGCAGTTAGATTTGGGTCCTGAGCTGCAGGCAGTTAGATTTGGGTCCTGAGCTGCAGGCAGTTAGATTTGGGTCCTGAGCTGCAGGCAGTTAGATTTGGGTCCTGAGCTGCAGGCAGTTAGATTTGGGTCCTGAGCTGCAGGCAGTTAGATTTGGGTCCTGAGTTACAGGCAGTTAGATTTGGGTCCTGAGTTACAGGCAGTTAGATTTGGGTCCTGAGTTACAGGCAGTTAGATTTGGGTCCTGAGCTACAAGAAGTTTGAAGATTTGGGTCCTGAGTTACAGGCAGTTAGATTTGGGACCTAAGTTACAGGCAGTTAGATTCGGGTCCTGAGTTACAGGCAGTTAGATTTGGGTCCTAATTTACAGGCAGTTAGATTTGGGTCCTGAGCTGCAGGCAGTTAGATTCGGGTCCTGAGTTACAGGCAGTTAGATTCGGGTCCTGAGCTACAGGCAGTTTGAAGATTTTGGTCCTGAGTTACAGGCAGTTTGAAGATTTTGGTCCTGAGTTACAGGCAGTTTGAAGATTTGGGTCCTGAGTTACAGGCAGTTTGAAGATCTGGGTCCTGAGTTACAGACATTTTGAAGATTGGGTCCTGAGTTACAGGCAGTTTGAAGATTTCTGTCCTGAGCTACAGGCAGTTAGATTTGGGTCCTGAGCTCCAGGCAGTTAGATTTGGGTCCTGAGCTGCAGGCAGTTAGATTTGGGTCCTGAGCTGCAGGCAGTTAGATTTGGGTCCTGAGCTGCAGGCAGTTAGATTTGGGTCCTGAGCTGCAGGCAGTTAGATTTGGGTCCTGAGCTGCAGGCAGTTAGATTTGGGTCCTGAGTTACAGGCAGTTAGATTTGGGTCCTGAGTTACAGGCAGTTAGATTTGGGTCCTGAGTTACAGGCAATTAGATTTGGGTCCTGAGTTACAGGCAGTTTGAAGATTTGGGTCCTGAGTTACAGGCAGTTTGAAGATTTGGGTCCTGAGTTACAGGCAGTTTGAAGATCTGGGTCCTGAGTTACAGGCATTTTGAAGATTTGGGTCCTGAGTTACAGGCAGTTTGAAGATTTCTGTCCTGAGCTCCAGGCAGTTAGATTTGGGTCCTGAGCTCCAGGCAGTTAGATTTGGGTCCTGAGTTACAGGCAGTTAGATTTGGGTCCTGAGTTACAGGCAGTTAGATTTGGGTGCTGAGTTACAGGCAGTTTGAAGATTTGGGTGCTGAGTTACAGGCAGTTTGAAGATTTGGGTCCTGAGTTACAGGCAGTTTGAAGATTTGGGTCCTGAGTTACAGGCAGTTTGAAGATTTCTGTCCTGAGTTACAGGCAGTTTGAAGATTTGGGTCCTGAGTTACAGGCAGTTAGATTTGGGTCCTGAGTTACAGGCAGTTAGAAGATTTGGGTCCTGAGTTACAGGCAGTTAGATTTGGGTCCTGAGTTACAGGCAGTTTGAAGATTTGGGTGCTGAGTTACAGGCAGTTTGAAGATTTGGGTCCTGAGTTACAGGCAGTTTGAAGATTTGGGTCCTGAGTTACAGGCAGTTTGAAGATTTCTGTCCTGAGTTACAGGCAGTTTGAAGATTTGGGTCCTGAGTTACAGGCAGTTAGATTTGGGTCCTGAGTTACAGGCAGTTAGAAGATTTGGGTCCTGAGTTACAGGCAGTTAGATTTGGGTCCTGAGTTACAGGCTGTTAGAAGATTTGGGTCCTGAGTTACAGGCAGTTAGATTTGGGTCCTGAGTTACAGGCAGTTAGATTTGGGTCCTGAGCTACAAGAAGTTTGAAAATTTGGGTCCTGAGTTACAGGCAGTTAGATTTGGGACCTAAGTTACAGGCAGTTAGATTCGGGTCCTGAGTTACAGGCAGTTAGATTTGGGTCCTAATTTACAGGCAGTTAGATTTGGGTCCTGAGCTGCAGGCAGTTAGATTCGGGTCCTGAGTTACAGGCAGTTAGATTCGGGTCCTGAGCTACAGGCAGTTAGATTTGGGTCCTGAGTTACAGGCAGTTTGAAGATTTGGGTCCTGAGTTACAGGCAGTTTGAAGATTTTGGTCCTGAGTTACAGGCAGTTTGAAGATTTGGGTCCTGAGTTACAGGCAGTTTGAAGATCTGGGTCCTGAGTTACAGACATTTTGAAGATTGGGTCCTGAGTTACAGGCAGTTTGAAGATTTCTGTCCTGAGCTACAGGCAGTTAGATTTGGGTCCTGAGCTCCAGGCAGTTAGATTTGGGTCCTGAGCTGCAGGCAGTTAGATTTGGGTCCTGAGCTGCAGGCAGTTAGATTTGGGTCCTGAGCTGCAGGCAGTTAGATTTGGGTCCTGAGCTGCAGGCAGTTAGATTTGGGTCCTGAGTTACAGGCAGTTAGATTTGGGTCCTGAGTTACAGGCAGTTAGATTTGGGTCCTGAGTTACAGGCAATTAGATTTGGGTCCTGAGTTACAGGCAGTTTGAAGATTTGGGTCCTGAGTTACAGGCAGTTTGAAGATTTGGGTCCTGAGTTACAGGCAGTTTGAAGATCTGGGTCCTGAGTTACAGGCATTTTGAAGATTTGGGTCCTGAGTTACAGGCAGTTTGAAGATTTCTGTCCTGAGCTCCAGGCAGTTAGATTTGGGTCCTGAGCTCCAGGCAGTTAGATTTGGGTCCTGAGTTACAGGCAGTTAGATTTGGGTCCTGAGTTACAGGCAGTTAGATTTGGGTGCTGAGTTACAGGCAGTTTGAAGATTTGGGTGCTGAGTTACAGGCAGTTTGAAGATTTGGGTCCTGAGTTACAGGCAGTTTGAAGATTTGGGTCCTGAGTTACAGGCAGTTTGAAGATTTCTGTCCTGAGTTACAGGCAGTTTGAAGATTTGGGTCCTGAGTTACAGGCAGTTAGATTTGGGTCCTGAGTTACAGGCAGTTAGATTTGGGTCCTGAGCTACAAGCAGTTTGAATATTTGGGTCCTGAGTTACAGGCAGTTAGATTTGGGTCCTAAGTTACAGGCAGTTAGATTTGGGTCCTAAGTTACAGGCAGTTAGATTTGGGTCCTGAGCTACAAGAAGTTTGAAGATTTGGGTCCTGAGTTACAGGCAGTTAGATTTGGGTCCTAAGTTACAGGCAGTTAGATTCGGGTCCTGAGTTACAGGCAGTTAGATTTGGGTCCTAATTTACAGGCAGTTAGATTTGGGTCCTGAGCTGCAGGCAGTTAGATTCGGGTCCTGAGTTACAGGCAGTTAGATTCGGGTCCTGAGCTACAGGCAGTTAGATTCGGGTCCTGAGCTACAGGCAGTTAGATTTTGGTCCTGAGTTACAGGCAGTTTGAAGATTTTGGTCCTGAGTTACAGGCAGTTTGAAGATTTGGGTCCTGAGTTACAGGCAGTTTGAAGATCTGGGTCCTGAGTTACAGGCATTTTGAAGATTTGGGTCCTGAGTTACAGGCAGTTTGAAGATTTCTGTCCTGAGCTACAGGCAGTTAGATTTGGGTCCTGAGCTCCAGGCAGTTAGATTTGGGTCCTGAGCTGCAGGCAGTTAGATTTGGGTCCTGAGCTGCAGGCAGTTAGATTTGGGTCCTGAGCTGCAGGCAGTTAGATTTGGGTCCTGAGCTGCAGGCAGTTAGATTTGGGTCCTGAGCTGCAGGCAGTTAGATTTGGGTCCTGAGTTACAGGCAGTTAGATTTGGGTCCTGAGTTACAGGCAGTTAGATTTGGGTCCTGAGTTACAGGCAATTAGATTTGGGTCCTGAGTTACAGGCAGTTTGAAGATTTTGGTCCTGAGTTACAGGCAGTTTGAAGATCTGGGTCCTGAGTTACAGGCATTTTGAAGATTTGGGTCCTGAGTTACAGGCAGTTTGAAGATTTCTGTCCTGAGCTACAGGCAGTTAGATTTGGGTCCTGAGCTCCAGGCAGTTAGATTTGGGTCCTGAGTTACAGGCAGTTAGATTTGGGTCCTGAGTTACAGGCAGTTTGAAGATTTGGGTGCTGAGTTACAGGCAGTTTGAAGATTTGGGTCCTGAGTTACAGGCAGTTTGAAGATTTGGGTCCTGAGTTACAGGCAGTTTGAAGATTTCTGTCCTGAGTTACAGGCAGTTTGAAGATTTGGGTCCTGAGTTACAGGCAGTTAGATTTGGGTCCTGAGTTACAGGCAGTTAGAAAATTTGGGTCCTGAGTTACAGGCAGTTAGATTTGGGTCCTGAGTTACAGGCAGTTAGATTTGGGTCCTGAGCTACAAGCAGTTTGAATATTTGGGTCCTGAGTTACAGGCAGTTAGATTTGGGTCCTAATTTACAGGCAGTTAGATTTGGGTCCTGAGCTGCAGGCAGTTAGATTCGGGTCCTGAGTTACAGGCAGTTAGATTCGGGTCCTGAGCTACAGGCAGTTAGATTTGGGTCCTGAACTACAGGCAGTTAGATTTGGGTCCTGAGCTACAGGCAGTTAGATTTGGGTCCTAAGTTACAGGCAGTTAGATTTGGGTCCTGAGCTACAGGCAGTTAGATTTGGGTCCTGAGCTACAGGCAGTTAGATTTGGGTCCTGAGCTACAGGCAGTTAGATTTGGGTCCTGAGATACAGGCAATTTGATTCGGGTCCTGAGCTACAGGCAGTTTGATTTGGGTCCTGAGCTGCAGGCAGTTTGATTTGGTTCCTGAGTTACAGGCAGTTTGAAGATTTGGGTCCTGACTTACAGGCAGTTTGATTTGGGTCCTGAGTTACAGGCAGTTAGATTTGGGTCCTGAGTTACAGGCAGTTAGATTTGGGTCCTGAGTTACAGGCAGTTTGAAGATTTGGGTCCTGAGTTACAGGCAGTTTGAAGATTTGGGTCCTGAGTTACAGGCAGTTTGAAGATTTGGGCCCTGAGTTACAGGTAGTTTGAAGATTTCTGTCCTGAGTTACAGGCAGTTTGAAGATTTGGGTCCTGAGTTACAGGCAGTTTGAAGATTTGGGTCCTGAGTTACAGGCAGTTAGATTTGGGTCCTGAGCTACAAGCAGTTGAAGATTTGGGTCCTGAGTTACAGGCAGTTAGATTTGGGTCCTAAGTTACAGGCAGTTAGATTTGGGTCCTAATTTACAGGCAGTTAGATTTGGGTCCTGAGCTACAGGCAGATTGAAGATTTGGGTCCTGAGTTACAGGCAGTTAGATTTGGGTCCTGAGTTACAGGCAGTTAGATTTGGGTCCTAAGTTACAGGCAGTTAGATTTGGGTCCTGAGCTGCAGGCAGTTAGCAGTTACAGGCAGTTAGATTCGGGTCCTGAGCTACAGGCAGTTAGATTTGGGTCCTGAGTTACAGGCAGTTAGATTTGGGTCCTGAGTTACAGGCAGTTAGATTTGGGTCCTGAGTTACAGGCAGTTAGATTTGGGTCCTGAGTTACAGGCAGTTTGAAGATTTGGGTCCTGAGTTACAGGCAGTTAGATTTGGGTCCTGAGTTACAGGCAGTTAGAAGATTTGGGTCCTGAGTTACAGGCAGTTAGATTTGGGTCCTGAGTTACAGGCAGTTAGATTTGGGTCCTAAGTTACAGGCAGTTAGATTTGGGTCCTGAGCTACAAGCAGTTTGAAGATTTGGGTCCTGAGTTACAGGCAGTTAGATTTGGGTCCTAAGTTACAGGCAGTTAGATTTGGGTCCTAATTTACAGGCAGTTAGATTTGGGTCCTGAGCTGCAGGCAGTTAGATTCGGGTCCTGAGTTACAGGCAGTTAGATTCGGGTCCTGAGTTACAGGCAGTTAGATTTGGGTCCTGAGTTACAGGCAGTTAGATTTGGGTCCTGAGTTACAGGCAGTTAGATTTGGGTCCTGAGTTACAGGCAGTTTGAAGATTTTGGTCCTGAGTTACAGGCAGTTAGATTTGGGTCCTGAGCTACAGGCAGTTAGATTTGGGTCCTGAGCTGCAGGCAGTTAGATTTGGGTCCTGAGTTACAGGCAGTTAGATTTGGGTCCTGAGTTACAGGCAGTTAGATTTGGGTCCTAATTTACAGGCAGTTAGATTTGGGTCCTGAGCTGCAGGCAGTTAGATTCGGGTCCTGAGTTACAGGCAGTTAGATTCGGGTCCTGAGCTACAGGCAGTTAGATTTGGGTCCTGAGCTACAAGCAGTTTGAATATTTGGGTCCTGAGTTACAGGCAGTTAGATTTGGGTCCTAAGTTACAGGCAGTTAGATTTGGGTCCTAAGTTACAGGCAGTTAGATTTGGGTCCTGAGTTACAGGCAGTTAGATTTGGGTCCTGAGTTACAGGCAGTTAGATTTGGGTCCTGAGTTACAGGCAGTTTGAAGATTTTGGTCCTGAGTTACAGGCAGTTTGAAGATTTTGGTCCTGAGTTACAGGCAGTTTGAAGATTTGGGTCCTGAGTTACAGGCAGTTTGAAGATCTGGGTCCTAAGTTACAGGCATTTTGAAGATTTGGGTCCTGAGTTACAGGCAGTTTGAAGATTTCTGTCCTGAGCTACAGGCAGTTAGATTTGGGTCCTGAGCTCCAGGCAGTTAGATTTGGGTCCTGAGTTACAGGCAGTTAGATTTGGGTCCTGAGTTACAGGCAGTTTGAAGATTTGGGTCCTGAGTTACAGGCAGTTTGCAGATTTGGGTCCTGAGTTACAGGCAGTTTGAAGATTTGGGCCCTGAGTTACAGGGAGTTTGAAGATTTCTGTCCTGAGTTACAGGCAGTTTGAAGATTTGGGTCCTGAGTTACAGGCAGTTAGATTTGGGTCCTGAGTTACAGGCAGTTAGAAGATTTGGGTCCTGAGTTACAGGCAGTTAGATTTGGGTCCTGAGTTACAGGCAGTTAGATTTGGGTCCTGAGCTACAAGCAGTTTGAAGATTTGGGTCCTGAGTTACAGGCAGTTAGATTTGGGTCCTGAGTTACAGGCAGTTTGAAGATTTGGGTCCTGAGTTACAGGCAGTTAGATTTGGGTCCTAAGTTACAGGCAGTTAGATTTGGGTCCTGAGCTGCAGGCAGTTAGATTTGGGTCCTGAGTTACAGGCAGTTAGATTGGGTCCTGAGTTACAGGCAGTTAGATTTGGGTCCTGAGTTACAGGCAGTTAGATTTGGGTCCTGAGTTACAGGCAGTTAGATTTGGGTCCTGAGTTACAGGCAGTTTGAAGATTTTGGTCCTGAGTTACAGGCAGTTTGAAGATTTTGGTCCTGAGTTACAGGCAGTTTGAAGATTTGGGTCCTGAGTTACAGGCAGTTTGAAGATCTGGGTCCTGAGTTACAGGCATTTTGAAGATTTGGGTCCTGAGTTACAGGCAGTTTGAAGATTTCTGTCCTGAGCTACAGGCAGTTAGATTTGGGTCCTGAGCTCCAGGCAGTTAGATTTGGGTCCTGAGCTGCAGGCAGTTAGATTTGGGTCCTGAGCTGCAGGCAGTTAGATTTGGGTCCTGAGCTGCAAGCAGTTAGATTTGGGTCCTGAGTTACAGGCAGTTAGATTTGGGTCCTGAGTTACAGGCAGTTAGATTTGGGTCCTGAGTTACAGGCAATTAGATTTGGGTCCTGAGTTACAGGCAGTTTAAAGATTTGGGTCCTGAGTTACAGGCAGTTTGAAGATTTGGGTCCTGAGTTACAGGCAGTTTGAAGATCTGGGTCCTGAGTTACAGGCATTCTGAAGATTTGGGTCCTGAGTTACAGGCAGTTTGAAGATTTCTGTCCTGAGCTACAGGCAGTTAGATTTGGGTCCTGAGCTACAGGCAGTTAGATTTGGGTCCTGAGTTACAGGCAGTTAGATTTGGGTCCTGAGTTACAGGCAGTTAGATTTGGGTCCTGAGTTACAGGCAGTTTGAAGATTTTGGTCCTGAGTTACAGGCAGTTTGAAGATTTTGGTCCTGAGTTACAGGCAGTTTGAAGATTTGGGTCCTGAGTTACAGGCAGTTTGAAGATTTGGGTCCTGAGTTACAGGCAGTTTGAAGATTTGGGTCCTGAGTTACAGGCAGTTTGAAGATTTCTGTCCTGAGCTACAGGCAGTTAGATTTGGGTCCTGAGCTCCAGGCAGTTAGATTTGGGTCCTGAGCTGCAGGCAGTTAGATTTGGGTCCTGAGCTGCAGGCAGTTAGATTTGGGTCCTGAGCTGCAAGCAGTTAGATTTGGGTCCTGAGTTACAGGCAGTTAGATTTGGGTCCTGAGTTACAGGCAGTTAGATTTGGGTCCTGAGTTACAGGCAATTAGATTTGGGTCCTGAGTTACAGGCAGTTTAAAGATTTGGGTCCTGAGTTACAGGCAGTTTGAAGATTTTGGTCCTGAGTTACAGGCAGTTTGAAGATTTTGGTCCTGAGTTACAGGCAGTTTGAAGATTTGGGTCCTGAGTTACAGGCAGTTAGATTTGGGTCCTGAGCTACAGGCAGTTAGATTTGGGTCCTGAGTTACAGGCAGTTAGATTTGGGTCCTGAGTTACAGGCAGTTTAGATTTGGGTCCTGAGTTACAGGCAGTTTGAAGATTTGGGTCCTGAGTTACAGGCAGTTTGAAGATTTGGGTCCTGAGTTACAGGCAGTTTGAAGATTTGGGTCCTGAGTTACAGGCAGTTTGAAGATTTGGGTCCTGAGTTACAGGCAGTTAGATTTGGGTCCTGAGTTACAGGCAGTTTGAAGATTTGGGTCCTGAGTTACAGGCAGTTAGATTTGGGTCCTAAGTTACAGGCAGTTAGATTTGGGTCCTGAGCTACAAGCAGTTTGAAGATTTGGGTCCTGAGTTACAGGCAGTTAGATTTGGGTCCTAAGTTACAGGCAGTTAGATTTGGGTCCTAATTTACAGGCAGTTAGATTTGGGTCCTGAGCTGCAGGCAGTTAGATTCGGGTCCTGAGTTACAGGCAGTTAGATTCGGGTCCTGAGTTACAGGCAGTTAGATTTGCGTCCTGAGTTACAGGCAGTTAGATTTGGGTCCTGAGTTACAGGCAGTTAGATTTGGGTCCTGAGTTACAGGCAGTTTGCAGATTTGGGTCCTGAGTTACAGGCAGTTTGAAGATTTGGGCCCTGAGTTACAGGGAGTTTGAAGATTTCTGTCCTGAGTTACAGGCAGTTTGAAGATTTGGGTCCTGAGTTACAGGCAGTTAGATTTGGGTCCTGAGTTACAGGCAGTTAGAAGATTTGGGTCCTGAGTTACAGGCAGTTAGATTTGGGTCCTGAGTTACAGGCAGTTAGATTTGGGTCCTGAGCTACAGGCAGTTTGAAGATTTGGGTCCTGAGTTACAGGCAGTTAGATTTGGGTCCTAAGTTACAGGCAGTTAGATTTGGGTCCTGAGTTACAGGCAGTTAGATTTGGGTCCTGAGCTGCAGGCAGTTAGATTCGGGTCCTGAGTTACAGGCAGTTAGATTTGGGTCCTGAGTTACAGGCAGTTAGATTTGGGTCCTGAGTTACAGGCAGTTAGATTTGGGTCCTGAGTTACAGGCAGTTAGATTTGGGTCCTGAGTTACAGGCAGTTTAGATTTGGGTCCTGAGTTACAGGCAGTTTGAAGATTTGGGTCCTGAGTTACAGGCAGTTTGAAGATTTGGGTCCTGAGTTACAGGCAGTTTGAAGATTTGGGTCCTGAGTTACAGGCAGTTAGATTTGGGTCCTGAGTTACAGGCAGTTAGAAGATTTGGGTCCTGAGTTACAGGCAGTTAGATTTGGGTCCTGAGTTACAGGCAGTTAGATTTGGGTCCTGAGCTACAGGCAGTTTGAAGATTTGGGTCCTGAGTTACAGGCAGTTAGATTTGGGTCCTAAGTTACAGGCAGTTAGATTTGGGTCCTAATTTACAGGCAGTTAGATTTGGGTCCTGAGCTGCAGGCAGTTAGATTGGGTCCTGAGTTACAGGCAGTTAGATTCGGGTCCTGAGTTACAGGCAGTTAGATTTGGGTCCTGAGTTACAGGCATTTGGGTTACAGGCAGTTAGATTTGGGTCCTGAGTTACAGGCAGTTTGAAGATTTTGGTCCTGAGTTACAGGCAGTTGAAGATTTGGGTCCTGAGTTACAGGCAGTTAGATTTGGGTCCTGAGCTACAGGCAGTTAGATTTGGGTCCTGAGTTACAGGCAGTTTGAAGATTTGGGTCCTGAGTTACAGGCAGTTAGATTTGGGTTGAGTTACAGGCAGTTAGATTTGGGTCCTGAGCTACAGGCAGTTAGATTTGGGTCCTGAGCTACAGGCAGTTAGATTTGGGTCCTGAGCTACAGGCAGTTAGATTTGGGTCCTGAGCTACAGGCAGATTTGGGTCCTGAGTTACAGGCAGTTAGATTTGGGTCCTAAGTTACAGGCAGTTAGATTTGGGTCCTAAGTTACAGGCAGTTAGATTTGGGTCCTGAGTTACAGGCAGTTAGATTTGGGTCCTGAGTTACAGGCAGTTAGATTTGGGTCCTGAGTTACAGGCAGTTTGAAGATTTTGGTCCTGAGTTACAGGCAGTTTGAAGATTTTGGTCCTGAGTTACAGGCAGTTTGAAGATTTGGGTCCTGAGTTACAGGCAGTTTGAAGATCTGGGTCCTGAGTTACAGGCATTTTGAAGATTTGGGTCCTGAGTTACAGGCAGTTTGAAGATTTCTGTCCTGAGCTACAGGCAGTTAGATTTGGGTCCTGAGCTCCAGGCAGTTAGATTTGGGTCCTGAGTTACAGGCAGTTAGATTTGGGTCCTGAGTTACAGGCAGTTTGAAGATTTGGGTCCTGAGTTACAGGCAGTTTGAAGATTTGGGTCCTGAGTTACAGGCAGTTTGAAGATTTGGGCCCTGAGTTACAGGCAGTTTGAAGATTTCTGTCCTGAGTTACAGGCAGTTTGAAGATTTGGGTCCTGAGTTACAGGCAGTTAGATTTGGGTCCTGAGTTACAGGCAGTTAGAAGATTTGGGTCCTGAGTTACAGGCAGTTAGATTTGGGTCCTGAGTTACAGGCAGTTAGATTTGGGTCCTGAGTTACAGGCAGTTTGAAGATTTGGGTCTGAGTTACAGGCAGTTAGATTTGGGTCCTGAGTTACAGGCAGTTAGATTTGGGTCCTGAGCTACAGGCAGTTAGATTTGGGTCCTGAGTTACAGGCAGTTAGATTTGGGTCCTGAGTTACAGGCAGTTAGATTTGGGTCCTGAGCTACAGGCAGTTAGATTTGGGTCCTGAGCTACAGGCAGTTAGATTTGGGTCCTGAGTTACAGGCAGTTAGATTTGGGTCCTGAGTTACAGGCAGTTAGATTTGGGTCCTGAGTTACAGGCAGTTTAAAGATTTGGGTCCTGAGTTACAGGCAGTTTGAAGATTTGGGTCCTGAGTTACAGGCAGTTTGAAGATCTGGGTCCTGAGTTACAGGCATTCTGAAGATTTGGGTCCTGAGTTACAGGCAGTTTGAAGATTTCTGTCCTGAGCTACAGGCAGTTAGATTTGGGTCCTGAGCTCCAGGCAGTTAGATTTGGGTCCTGAGTTACAGGCAGTTAGATTTGGGTCCTAAGTTACAGGCAGTTAGATTTGGGTCCTAATTTACAGGCAGTTAGATTTGGGTCCTGAGCTGCAGGCAGTTAGATTCGGGTCCTGAGTTACAGGCAGTTAGATTCGGGTCCTGAGTTACAGGCAGTTAGATTTGGGTCCTGAGTTACAGGCAGTTAGATTTGGGTCCTGAGTTACAGGCAGTTAGATTTGGGTCCTGAGTTACAGGCAGTTTGAAGATTTTGGTCCTGAGTTACAGGCAGTTTGAAGATTTTGGTCCTGAGTTACAGGCAGTTTGAAGATTTGGGTCCTGAGTTACAGGCAGTTTGAAGATTTGGGTCCTGAGTTACAGGCAGTTTGAAGATTTCTGTCCTGAGCTACAGGCAGTTAGATTTGGGTCCTGAGCTCCAGGCAGTTAGATTTGGGTCCTGAGCTGCAGGCAGTTAGATTTGGGTCCTGAGCTGCAGGCAGTTAGATTTGGGTCCTGAGCTGCAAGCAGTTAGATTTGGGTCCTGAGTTACAGGCAGTTAGATTTGGGTCCTGAGTTACAGGCAGTTAGATTTGGGTCCTGAGTTACAGGCAATTAGATTTGGGTCCTGAGTTACAGGCAGTTTAAAGATTTGGGTCCTGAGTTACAGGCAGTTTGAAGATCTGGGTCCTGAGTTACAGGCATTCTGAAGATTTGGGTCCTGAGTTACAGGCAGTTTGAAGATTTCTGTCCTGAGCTACAGGCAGTTAGATTTGGGTCCTGAGCTCCAGGCAGTTAGATTTGCGTCCTGAGTTACAGGCAGTTAGATTTGGGTCCTGAGTTACAGGCAGTTAGATTTGGGTCCTGAGTTACAGGCAGTTTGAAGATTTGGGTCCTGAGTTACAGGCAGTTTGAAGATTTGGGTCCTGAGTTACAGGCAGTTTGAAGATTTCTGTCCTGAGTTACAGGCAGTTTGAAGATTTGGGTCCTGAGTTACAGGCAGTTAGATTTGGGTCCTGAGTTACAGGCAGTTAGAATATTTGGGTCCTGAGTTACAGGCAGTTAGATTTGGGTCCTGAGTTACAGGCAGTTAGATTTGGGTCCTGAGTTACAGGCAGGCAGTTACAGGCAGTTAGATTTGGGTCCTGAGCTACAAGCAGTTTGAATATTTGGGTCCTGAGTTACAGGCAGTTAGATTTGGGTCCTAAGTTACAGGCAGTTAGATTCGGGTCCTGAGTTACAGGCAGTTAGATTTGGGTCCTGAGCTACAGGCAGTTAGATTTGGGTCCTGAGCTACAGGCAGTTAGATTTGGGTCCTGAGCTACAGGCAGTTAGATTCGGGTCCTGAGTTACAGGCAGTTAGATTTGGGTCCTGAGCTCCAGGCAGTTAGATTTGGGTCCTGAGTTACAGGCAGTTAGATTTGGGTCCTGAGTTACAGGCAATTAGATTTGGGTCCTGAGTTACAGGCAGTTTAAAGATTTGGGTCCTGAGTTACAGGCAGTTTGAAGATTTGGGTCCTGAGTTACAGGCAGTTTGAAGATCTGGGTCCTGAGTTACAGGCATTCTGAAGATTTGGGTCCTGAGTTACAGGCAGTTTGAAGATTTCTGTCCTGAGCTACAGGCAGTTAGATTTGGGTCCTGAGCTCCAGGCAGTTAGATTTGGGTCCTGAGTTACAGGCAGTTAGATTTGGGTCCTGAGTTACAGGCAATTAGATTTGGGTCCTGAGTTACAGGCAGTTTAAAGATTTGGGTCCTGAGTTACAGGCAGTTTGAAGATTTGGGTCCTGAGTTACAGGCAGTTTGAAGATCTGGGTCCTGAGTTACAGGCATTCTGAAGATTTGGGTCCTGAGTTACAGGCAGTTTGAAGATTTCTGTCCTGAGCTACAGGCAGTTAGATTTGGGTCCTGAGCTCCAGGCAGTTAGATTTGGGTCCTGAGTTACAGGCAGTTAGATTTGGGTCCTAAGCTACAGGCAGTTAGATTTGGGTCCTGAGCTGCAGGCAGTTAGATTCGGGTCCTGAGTTACAGGCAGTTAGATTCGGGTCCTGAGTTACAGGCAGTTAGATTTGGGTCCTGAGTTACAGGCAGTTAGATTTGGGTCCTGAGTTACAGGCAGTTAGATTTGGGTCCTGAGTTACAGGCAGTTTGAAGATTTTGGTCCTGAGTTACAGGCAGTTTGAAGATTTTGGTCCTGAGTTACAGGCAGTTTGAAGATTTGGGTCCTGAGTTACAGGCAGTTTGAAGATTTGGGTCCTGAGTTACAGGCAGTTTGAAGATTTCTGTCCTGAGCTACAGGCAGTTAGATTTGGGTCCTGAGCTCCAGGCAGTTAGATTTGGGTCCTGAGCTGCAGGCAGTTAGATTTGGGTCCTGAGCTGCAGGCAGTTAGATTTGGGTCCTGAGCTGCAAGCAGTTAGATTTGGGTCCTGAGTTACAGGCAGTTAGATTTGGGTCCTGAGTTACAGGCAGTTAGATTTGGGTCCTGAGTTACAGGCAATTAGATTTGGGTCCTGAGTTACAGGCAGTTTAAAGATTTGGGTCCTGAGTTACAGGCAGTTTGAAGATCTGGGTCCTGAGTTACAGGCATTCTGAAGATTTGGGTCCTGAGTTACAGGCAGTTTGAAGATTTCTGTCCTGAGCTACAGGCAGTTAGATTTGGGTCCTGAGTTCCAGGCAGTTAGATTTGGGTCCTGATTTACAGGCAGTTAGATTTGGGTCCTGAGTTACAGGCAGTTAGATTTGGGTCCTGAGTTACAGGCAGTTTGAAGATTTGGGTCCTGAGTTACAGGCAGTTTGAAGATTTGGGTCCCGAGTTACAGGCAGTTTGAAGATTTCTGTCCTGAGTTACAGGCAGTTTGAAGATTTGGGTCCTGAGTTACAGGCAGTTAGATTTGGGTCCTGAGTTACAGGCAGTTAGAATATTTGGGTCCTGAGTTACAGGCAGTTAGATTTGGGTCCTGAGTTACAGGCAGTTAGAAGATTTGGGTCCTGAGTTACAGGCAGTTAGATTTGGGTCCTGAGTTACAGGCAGTTAGATTTGGGTCCTGAGCTACAAGCAGTTTGAATATTTGGGTCCTGAGTTACAGGCAGTTAGATTTGGGTCCTAAGTTACAGGCAGTTAGATTTCGGGTCCTGAGTTACAGGCAGTTAGATTTGGGTCCTGAGCTACAGGCAGTTAGATTTGGGTCCTGAGCTACAGGCAGTTAGATTTGGGTCCTGAGCTACAGGCAGTTAGATTTGGGTCCTGAGTTACAGGCAGTTAGATTTGGGTCCTGAGCTCCAGGCAGTTAGATTTGGGTCCTGAGTTACAGGCAGTTTGAAGATTTGGGTCCTGAGTTACAGGCAGTTTGAAGATCTGGGTCCTGAGTTACAGGCATTCTGAAGATTTGGGTCCTGAGTTACAGGCAGTTTGAAGATTTCTGTCCTGAGCTACAGGCAGTTAGATTTGGGTCCTGAGCTCCAGGCAGTTAGATTTGGGTCCTGAGTTACAGGCAGTTAGATTTGGGTCCTAAGTTACAGGCAGTTAGATTTGGGTCCTAATTTACAGGCAGTTAGATTTGGGTCCTGAGCTGCAGGCAGTTAGATTCGGGTCCTGAGTTACAGGCAGTTAGATTCGGGTCCTGAGTTACAGGCAGTTAGATTTGGGTCCTGAGTTACAGGCAGTTAGATTTGGGTCCTGAGTTACAGGCAGTTAGATTTGGGTCCTGAGTTACAGGCAGTTTGAAGATTTTGGTCCTGAGTTACAGGCAGTTTGAAGATTTTGGTCCTGAGTTACAGGCAGTTTGAAGATTTGGGTCCTGAGTTACAGGCAGTTTGAAGATTTGGGTCCTGAGTTACAGGCAGTTTGAAGATTTCTGTCCTGAGCTACAGGCAGTTAGATTTGGGTCCTGAGCTCCAGGCAGTTAGATTTGGGTCCTGAGCTGCAGGCAGTTAGATTTGGGTCCTGAGCTGCAGGCAGTTAGATTTGGGTCCTGAGCTGCAAGCAGTTAGATTTGGGTCCTGAGTTACAGGCAGTTAGATTTGGGTCCTGAGTTACAGGCAGTTAGATTTGGGTCCTGAGTTACAGGCAATTAGATTTGGGTCCTGAGTTACAGGCAGTTTAAAGATTTGGGTCCTGAGTTACAGGCAGTTTGAAGATCTGGGTCCTGAGTTACAGGCATTCTGAAGATTTGGGTCCTGAGTTACAGGCAGTTTGAAGATTTCTGTCCTGAGCTACAGGCAGTTAGATTTGGGTCCTGAGCTCCAGGCAGTTAGATTTGGGTCCTGATTTACAGGCAGTTAGATTTGGGTCCTGAGTTACAGGCAGTTAGATTTGGGTCCTGAGTTACAGGCAGTTTGAAGATTTGGGTCCTGAGTTACAGGCAGTTTGAAGATTTGGGTCCCGAGTTACAGGCAGTTTGAAGATTTCTGTCCTGAGTTACAGGCAGTTTGAAGATTTGGGTCCTGAGTTACAGGCAGTTAGATTTGGGTCCTGAGTTACAGGCAGTTAGAATATTTGGGTCCTGAGTTACAGGCAGTTAGATTTGGGTCCTGAGTTACAGGCAGTTAGAAGATTTGGGTCCTGAGTTACAGGCAGTTAGATTTGGGTCCTGAGTTACAGGCAGTTAGATTTGGGTCCTGAGCTACAAGAAGTTTGAAGATTTGGGTCCTGAGTTACAGGCAGTTAGATTTGGGTCCTAAGTTACAGGCAGTTAGATTCGGGTCCTGAGTTACAGGCAGTTTGAAGATTTCTGTCCTGAGCTACAGGCAGTTAGATTTGGGTCCTGAGCTCCAGGCAGTTAGATTTGGGTCCTGAGCTGCAGGCAGTTAGATTTGGGTCCTGAGTTACAGGCAGTTAGATTTGGGTCCTGAGCTCCAGGCAGTTAGATTTGGGTCCTGAGTTACAGGCAGTTAGATTTGGGTCCTGAGTTACAGGCAATTAGATTTGGGTCCTGAGTTACAGGCAGTTTAAAGATTTGGGTCCTGAGTTACAGGCAGTTTGAAGATTTGGGTCCTGAGTTACAGGCAGTTTGAAGATCTGGGTCCTGAGTTACAGGCATTCTGAAGATTTGGGTCCTGAGTTACAGGCAGTTTGAAGATTTCTGTCCTGAGCTACAGGCAGTTAGATTTGGGTCCTGAGCTCCAGGCAGTTAGATTTGGGTCCTGAGTTACAGGCAGTTAGATTTGGGTCCTGAGTTACAGGCAATTAGATTTGGGTCCTGAGTTACAGGCAGTTTAAAGATTTGGGTCCTGAGTTACAGGCAGTTTGAAGATTTGGGTCCTGAGTTACAGGCAGTTTGAAGATCTGGGTCCTGAGTTACAGGCATTCTGAAGATTTGGGTCCTGAGTTACAGGCAGTTTGAAGATTTCTGTCCTGAGCTACAGGCAGTTAGATTTGGGTCCTGAGCTCCAGGCAGTTAGATTTGGGTCCTGAGTTACAGGCAGTTAGATTTGGGTCCTAAGCTACAGGCAGTTAGATTTGGGTCCTGAGCTGCAGGCAGTTAGATTCGGGTCCTGAGTTACAGGCAGTTAGATTCGGGTCCTGAGTTACAGGCAGTTAGATTTGGGTCCTGAGTTACAGGCAGTTAGATTTGGGTCCTGAGTTACAGGCAGTTAGATTTGGGTCCTGAGTTACAGGCAGTTTGAAGATTTTGGTCCTGAGTTACAGGCAGTTTGAAGATTTTGGTCCTGAGTTACAGGCAGTTTGAAGATTTGGGTCCTGAGTTACAGGCAGTTTGAAGATTTGGGTCCTGAGTTACAGGCAGTTTGAAGATTTCTGTCCTGAGCTACAGGCAGTTAGATTTGGGTCCTGAGCTCCAGGCAGTTAGATTTGGGTCCTGAGCTGCAGGCAGTTAGATTTGGGTCCTGAGCTGCAGGCAGTTAGATTTGGGTCCTGAGCTGCAAGCAGTTAGATTTGGGTCCTGAGTTACAGGCAGTTAGATTTGGGTCCTGAGTTACAGGCAGTTAGATTTGGGTCCTGAGTTACAGGCAATTAGATTTGGGTCCTGAGTTACAGGCAGTTTAAAGATTTGGGTCCTGAGTTACAGGCAGTTTGAAGATCTGGGTCCTGAGTTACAGGCATTCTGAAGATTTGGGTCCTGAGTTACAGGCAGTTTGAAGATTTCTGTCCTGAGCTACAGGCAGTTAGATTTGGGTCCTGAGCTCCAGGCAGTTAGATTTGGGTCCTGATTTACAGGCAGTTAGATTTGGGTCCTGAGTTACAGGCAGTTAGATTTGGGTCCTGAGTTACAGGCAGTTTGAAGATTTGGGTCCTGAGTTACAGGCAGTTTGAAGATTTGGGTCCCGAGTTACAGGCAGTTTGAAGATTTCTGTCCTGAGTTACAGGCAGTTTGAAGATTTGGGTCCTGAGTTACAGGCAGTTAGATTTGGGTCCTGAGTTACAGGCAGTTAGAATATTTGGGTCCTGAGTTACAGGCAGTTAGATTTGGGTCCTGAGTTACAGGCAGTTAGAAGATTTGGGTCCTGAGTTACAGCCAGTTAGATTTGGGTCCTGAGTTACAGGCAGTTAGATTTGGGTCCTGAGCTACAAGCAGTTTGAATATTTGGGTCCTGAGTTACAGGCAGTTAGATTTGGGTCCTAAGTTACAGGCAGTTAGGTCCTGAGTTCAGTTAGATTTGGGTCCTGAGTTACAGGCAGTTAGATTTGGGTCCTGAGCT